>NC_068364.1:5880141-5935141 GCF_020536995.1 Dreissena polymorpha
TTCTTTTTGTATAAGAAGAATTGTATTAACGTTTTATTATTTATGTCTTGTTTGCATGTGTACGGCAATTATGTATCGAACAAAGCCGTTAAAAGCCCGGACCACTAATGCAAATGCACAAAATTACATACGTTGAAAAAAAGCGTTTGTAAGGGAAATCTTAACAATGAAAGAAAAACGACACATAATAATTTATTGGACGTTGTGAAATATTATATCGCTTTGGTAAGTATTGATCGTAACTTTGTTTAAACATATTAATGGATGGTTTACTAGGAGGCAAAAGCGTGAGTACACTATGTTTTTACAAAGTGTACATTAAAGTATATATTTCATTCGTTCTAAGCGCTTTTAAACTTGGATATGAAAACATGGAGTTCGAACAAACTCAATTATTCAGTGAACTTAACACCGTTTTTCTTTCCTTAGAACTGATTGTTAAATAGCATGCATTTAATTGTATTCAGTTGGAAGAGAACATTTTCAGTTAAGAATTCCCTTAGGAATTTTGTGAAAACCGGCCCAGATTTATTCATTTCTCTGTCACGCGCACTTAATTTTCTAACGAAAGAAAAAATCCCAAGTAAGTGTCCACAATCATTAGCTAAAAATATTTGCAAGAGCTTCCAATCAGAATGTCGAAACTTATACATCTGCCATTTATGTATTCGTTAAATGACCAAAAGTGTATAGTCTCTCTGCCCGTAATTAAGTCTGATAAATAGTTCCTGACAATATTCCTCCGCGGCTACATTATTTAAGCAGTTTCGACATTTCTTGATACCGATCAACTAATACTTATATGCCACATTGATCGGCAATTCCATTTTCTGAAATGATTGTGTGCGGTACGGGTCTGGTTTAATATATTTCATGTTTTTTTAACCTATTTGCCGCCCGCATTCTAATTTGTTTTATGGTCACCATTATCATCACCAGTGTCATAAGTCGTCAATAGCAGCTAGAACAACGACGCAATCGTCCGTTTTTCTATCATTATCATATGTGTCGCGTTCTGATAAAACTGGGCATATTGCCTGTGCGTAATGTGTCGTCCCAGATTAGCCTGTGCAGTCCGCACAGGCTAATAAGGGACGACACTTTCCGCCTCAACCAGATTTTTCGTTAGAAGGGACTTCCTTTAAACGAAAAATACCATGGGACCGGAAAGTGCCGTCCCTGATTAGCCTGTGCGGACTGCACAGGCTAATCTGGGATGACATTTTACGCGCATTCATTAAGCCCAGTTTTCTCAGAACGCGACTCATATATTTGACTAAACTATCCAATATTCATCATCATCATCATCATCATCATCATCATATCGACTTATAATCAACATATTTATCCTTGTATTAATTTTCGGAAGGTATCATCATAGTTACAATTCAATCATAATCATCATCATCAGCAGCAGCAGTTGCAGTCCCAAGCATCAGCTTAGTCTGTCGCAAAAGAACAACAAAAAAATCCAATATTTTGAGATTGCACATTTTTTAATTTCAACGTCATATTTATACAAACACTATAAATCATAAAATCCAACGGTTTTAAATAATGTTTCCATTAGACAATAAAAAAACTACATTTTATACAAAATAGCACATTTTGGCAAAAAAGAAGCCGCAAAAGACAGACACGTAGCATGTTATTTAAGCTCTTATTGAATTTGTATTTGTTATGGAGACCTACCAGTTCATAGACGTATGGATCATACGACTCCGCCTGTGTATTTGTATTTGTGTACAACTATGTTGTGTCATTGTAAAATCACTTGTGTCTTAAATAAATACTTTACAAATAGAATATATATCTTTCTATAGTAAACTCGAACTACGGAATACAATATCCCGTTTAGCGTTCGTACTTAATACATAATATATAATAATGTGCAGACTTAGTGTTTAAATGCGATACATTTGGGAAACGCTTTCAAATGTATCCGATTAAACATTTCATGTTATTGTTTTAACATCAATGACTTCATAAACAACACAAAATCATTTTGAACACATCCTAGAAGCATTAAGCATATAAAAGTGAAATCATTAATTGATAAAGAAAACAGTTCCTTGATGTTTGATCAATATTGATCAGAATTTCTTATGTTGGATATTATATATACAAATGCATTTGGTAAAGATACAAGAAAATAACATATAAATGCAAGTTCACGTTTTTAAGTTTTGAAATAACAGACACAACTTGACCGAAAACGAAAGAACAAGAAATGTTTGGAAAAATGCTTAAAGTTACAGACACCTATCGGTAAATAGGACTGTAAAATGCCATACTACAACTAGCGCTGCATTGTACATAGCAAAATAAATATAGCAGAAGCATTTACTACTTGCAATACAATACATGTACTTAAACACTTGCTCGTTTTGATCATGAATCCATATGTTGAAAATCAAACTCTATAAATAACAATAACGACATCAACAACTTTCATAGCAAGCAAAGACTAATACACACACAATTTATTTGAAATAAAATTCTTTAACAATCAACTTCGTTTATAACGTCAGTTTCATGACAACATTAACTTTAACACTAAAACACAGGTGATAAATCTAAATTACGCTACGCAGTAGTTTCAAACTGCTGAATTCTATAATTGTGGTTTAAAAGCTTTCCTTGATTTGTGTTATGAAAAGTGTACCGACCAAGTGTTCCGCCATTTTGCATTTGGCCACCATTTTGTGACGTCACAGGATGGGTCATGTCATTCATTTGTGTTCTCGAGACCGCGTTATTCCCATGAGAGTTTAGTCCCCCGGCGGAAGTTGTTATTCCGCCATTGTGCGCATCATCGCGGTCCGCGCATGCGCCGCCGGATGTGGTGTTAAAACTTGTCGTCTGCACACCGGAACTGCTGATTCCAGACGAAATGGGTCCGTTTAAGTTGCTATGCAACGGAACGCGCGTTGTAGCCATAGTGACTGGGCCACTCAACCCCTGGGCAGTGGTGATTGGTATAAATCTCGTCTGCAGCGGAATGTGATGAAGCCCGCCTCCTGAATAGGGACTCTGGGTTCCCAGAAGCGGATGACCGGATCCGGACCCTTGAGAATGATGACCCGACGAGTTTGATCCCTGATGCGCGTGACCTTGACCACCGTGACCTTGGCCTTGACCGTGAGGAGGCTGATATGGTGGCGGCGGCACGTCCTCGAAAATGTAGGACGGGATTCGCGCGCGGGGATCGCGTGGTATACCGGTGATATTTAGAGTTCGGCCACCGTGGAGCGCCAGCTGGGTGTTGATGCTTTCGTAGCTCCGGCGGTCGGGGATGACTTCATAATAATTTTCTGAACTCGAACGGCTGTACTGGGAATCCGAATGGGAATGCTCTCGGTCGGAGAGGGAGGGATTGACGTAGAAAATGTCCTGCGTCATTGTCGCTTGCGATGATGTCACTGAGCCGCTCGTCTTCGGCTTCTGCGCCAGTTGTCGTTTACTGATTACAAAAAGTACGATAAACACAACGGCGACGATTATGGCTACGCCGGCAACGACGCCGAGAGCGATCGCCAGATGAACACCAGTTGAATTCGTCGTGACCTCTTCTTTCGCAGGTATGAAAGTTTTATCAAGAGGGTCGTCCTCGCAGTTTCCATAGAAACCTGTTACGTTAAACTCGTACTCGAATGTGATTGGGGTGTTGGCTGCGCCGCAGCGGCTCAATGCGACGTACCAAGCGCGCGGCGATGTCGATTTGAGCGTCCGTTCTCCCACGCACCATACGACTTCCTGTCCGCGGAGGTGGCGGCGCACGCAGCCGACCGTTTCGTTTTTGACGTTCAATGGAATGACCTGAAAATGGCAGGAAATAAACTAAACTAAAATTATTTACGTTTTTGTCGCAACAAGAAGAAATTGTCTTTAAATGTTAGCGGAGTTCTACGTTTAAAAAAATATAATTATTGTTAGAAAGGTAGTGATGGTGCCGTTTTGAAAAAGAAGGTTGATGATTATGATGTTGCTGTTGTTTCGGAGGCTAGATATAATATTTTGTCATTCATTGTGAAAATTTATATTAAGGAAGGGAAGTCACTCCTACCTGATTTGGAGTCGACAAGATTTTCTCCCTTTCCGGACATGTCATATCTTTTGAAAGTGTCCTCATCTGGTCGTCGTAGTATATTAACATGTTCGCGCAACATTCGCCCACTGGGTACGAAATTGCGTATTCAATAAGGCTGACGTTCTGTTGAAAAGTTTTTTGGAGTAAGTACCCGTACCATTCCAGGCTGGTGTGGATTTGACCACGCAAAGTGCACTTATTTGGTGCGGAATTTGTGGAACCAGTCAAGAGAAGAAGAATCATTCCGAATGTCAGAATTTCATGTCTTAATGTTTTAAGATCCATTTTTCTTTGAACTTTATTTTGTTCGGTGAAAACACTTTTCACAGTTCTTTAATATTTCAAGATTTAAATCCAGAAACAATTTGAACAAAATGCGTCAACTAATTTCAGTTGAAGACAAAAGTCTCTTCGAAAATTCCCAAGTTTGGAAAATCCGTCTGCAATCACCCAAATTGGACTAGCTCAATCCCCCCGACACTCGTTTTTCATAAATATTTAAAACCAGTCTGTCTTGGGCAAAATTGGACTTCCGGTCCTGTCAAGCGTCGAAATCTCCGAGATCTGAAAAGAGAGAGAGAAAAAATGAATTGTTGATATAGTCTGACCAAAACATGTTGTTATGATATTGAGTTAATCAGAAAACCCCATTAATTTATTGACATCTTTAAGATAAGCCCCAACGCTTTATCGGTGGGTGTATTTTTTCTGGCATATTAAATGCCAATGAAGAAATGCGTGCAATCTTTTAAGATTATATTAAAAGGCAATTTAAATCAGAAGGAAAGCTAAATATGATGCAGATTTGAATATGATTTTAATTCTCAAGAGTTACTGCTCACAGGCTGAATGAAGTTGATTTAAGTAGTGATTATGATAATGATGCTGCTGTTGCAGCTCCTGTTGAAGATGATGATTTATTGATAATGATGATAATAGAGAAGATCAACTGACGGTTGTGATAATGACTAATACAGATTTTTAATTTTTTCCATAATGGAGACCATACCTGTACATTTTTTATCAGATGAGTCATGACAAAAATACATAATCTAGCCAACAAGATTTAACAGTTAGTGTTAAATGGTAGGTTATCTTTGACATAAACATGCGAACTTTGAAAGAACCTTATTCTGTACATAGCGAGGCTGCAATGTGAACTCCAGTATCGCCTGTGTTACGGCGTAGAAAGTCTGGTATTTTGACTAAAAGCATATTTTATACGAAACAAAGAAAACGCGATGGGTTTAGTGGACACGACTTTTGGCAAATTCAATCTTTATGCTTTATGTGTATAATTAATCTGAGCAAAAGCAGCAATTCTTATATACAAAATAAAACACTATAATTCGCACTGTAAGTTTGAATGGTCCGTGTATAGTTTATAAGCAAATCAAATTTAAAGTAGCACATTTACATTGCTAAGTACTGTACCCAAATTACATATTTAAAATTATTAAGTTTCCATTACATCTGCGATACAAACGATATATCGCGTTGCTGGTATTAATACGTTCGCCGAAATTACTAAAAAAATGGGACGTACATAAGCTAATCTCCAGGTATTTTAAAATCAAGCGGAACTTTTATCGAATACCATTTGAGCAGGGTCATGCGAACATTTGCATCATTTCATATGCGGCAAGCGTAGCCCCAGCCCAGTATGTGCAGCTAGTATGCATGCTAATGCGACCATTAAACCTTGTGTGACTTCAAAGCAGAAAGCATAGCTCCTCGAGATTGCGCAGGCTGGTCTTTAGCAACGCCGACCGCATATGTCATAAGACACATTTTCGCATGACGCGACTATTAACAAAGTTTACAAACCTTAAAAATCCATTCCGTGTTCAAGCTTCTTTTTAATTATTTTACATCACATTTTAACGCGCTTGTCCGCAATAATATTATAACGTCCACATACAAACAGCAAAAAAATTGCATACAAATAAGTTAACATTATGATGACATTTTATTAATGAATGCCTAAAACTTACATTTAAGTTATTAGATTCAAGTAGCTTAAGCATACATTTGAACGGCAAATGAAGTCCTTGGCAAGCGAAAAGTAGTGCGAAAGATAATGCTGGCTTACCCTGTCACTCTAGGATCATCCATTATCTAAATAAATGAGGATTTAAAAGTAAATACCCTTTGATATGGCCCTCGTCAATTTTATAAAAGTTTGGAAGGGTTCTAAAAGCAATTCGGACGAATTGGTAAATGGGAATGAATGGCTTTAAATTAGACACTAATTTTGACAACGCAAAAATTGCTGTCGGACCAGAAATATGACAGACTAATTCCGAAATGGTATCCGATGCAAATATATACATTAGATTCTATCTTACTAAGCGACAGTATTTAGCGCAAATCGCACGAATATTTTGACATTTATCCGGATTTATTATGTAATACACATTATTAATAAACGCAATAAAAGTCAACAAAACACTGTCATATTCAGCGTGTCGTTCTTTATTACATTGCTCGATTGTAAGAACAACATCAGGGCGCTTAAAAGCATAAAAAACATACAACTAAACAGTACAATATTTATATAATTAACTATTCTCATTTTCTTGATTTTTAACTGTTATTTTTGTAAATGAAATTATGTATTTTTTAAAATTAAATGACATACCTTGTCAAAATCAAATCCCCAAATGATAATATTTGCGCAAAAAATCTGGAAACACCAATTGTTGTGAAGTTGTTAAAACTAAGTATTCGCTTATTTCAATTAATTATTCAAAATAAATAATTTTTTAATTACTTAAAAAAAACACTCGTTTCTTTATATATCAACCATTAAGTGGTCAGTTAACATATTTTTCGCACCTAATAACAACTGATAGACATGGATTAAAGTTTATTTTAAAAACAGAATTTGTGTTGTTCACACTTTGGTCGCCATTTTAACGCCGTTTGACTGACACATTCGTGTAAAATTTAGCGCGCGACACCCGGTGGATGGGGAAAGAATACAATCGAGATTTCTTGTCAAATTCTACGCTCAAGTGCCAAGTTGCGAATTGTTGATTGGAAGCAGTTGTTCTATCAAAGTGTCGAAGCGAATTGATTGGAGAAATACATATTTGATAGTCAATACTATTTTATATTAAATATTAAGTAACACGTTTAGAAATTACCACTCTGCTTGTGACAAGTGACAAGTTTTCTTTCCTGTCAAGACTTTTCGAAAACACATTATTTAAAGGATATATAAACGTGCTTTAAATAATAAACATATCTTAAAACAATTTCACAAAGAGCGTGTTTACACTAAACGTTTTGTTGATAAAAATCAGGCATTAAAATCTTTATTATTACTTTATATTATATTTAATGATTAACGTTTTGTTTAAATTATGTAATAACTATACTACTAATAATTCTATTATAACTATTATCATTATAATAATAATTATTGTTACAGGGTTTGAAAAAACCAAGAGTCCAGTGACCATGTGCATAATATTTTCTGTGGTCAAATGCAATGTTCAGGGGTCAAAATACTCTGGACAGGAATTTTTTATTAGGCTTCCTGGAAACATTACCATCAACCTGATACAAAGCAGATAGTAAAGTAGTTAGGAGTAAAACGAAAGAAAATTTTAAAATGATTGTATTAACCCATTTATGCCTAGTGGACTCTCCCATCCTTCTAAATTGGATCAATTTATTTCCAAAATTAGGGATGTCTAGTATATTTATTTCTATATTTAGACTATTTCTTACAGAAATTCCTTAAAGCAAACAGCGCAGACCCAGATGAGACGCCGCGTCATGCGGCGTCTCATCTGGGTCTACGCTGTTTGCCAAGGCCTTTTTTCTAGACGCTAGGCATAAATGGGTTAAAAACAGGATTCTGCTTCCAATGAAATCCCTGTTAGGATTTTTTAATCTAAAGTTTTCATATACATTATTCAATAATCTTTAATTATGTTACAGAACACATGGAAATAGCTACATAAATTAAAATCTATATAAATAAAATAATATATAAAAACAACAAAAATAAATATAATTCCCTACTCAATAATTTAAATTAAACTATTAAAACAAACTTCAAACCCGAAATTCTCCATCAAATATATATTGCAAATACCTTCCCCATTTTAAACACGATTAAAACAAGAATTAAAGGCAATTTCATGACAATTGAATGCGTCGGAAACGCACGCTCGTGAATTTGATTACAATTTTACATGCTGTACCGTATGCCTAAACTATTGTGTCATCCCTGTTTCTGCATTCTGTCATACCAGATTGTTGTAATTTAATCAGTAACAAGGACGTTGTTTTTTTGTACTAAACGTGAACGTTCAGATACATAGGCTAATTGAGACATTCTTTTATATATATATATATATCGGATCACGATAATGTACTAAATGAGGATGTTTATGACGCTGCAACTGCTGATGGGGATGGCGGTGGTGGTGGTGGTGGTGCTGCTGCTGTTGATGATCGTGAATATTTTGAGCATGATTTTATAAAAACGGTGATTACGATGATGATGGTGGTTAAAAATGAGCATGTGAAGAAAAATATTATAAATAAAGCCTTGAAGATACTTTATTATGGTGATATGATTTATTGATAACGTAATGAAGATTACGCTATTCGAAATATAACTAAACAAAATGTATTTATAGCCACGCGTCACTTGAACACAATGTTGTGATAATAAAGCAATCACATATCTATCTAAATACACATGAACGGTTATATTGTTACTTCGAAAACACTTCCCTTTTAATAAGCCGATAACATTCCTTAACATTCATAAATATCAAATTGCATTTTGCTTAAAGGTTTGTACATTTACATAATGTAAACTTCTAAGTGATGTTTTAATTTATGTTTGTTTAGTAAACACAAATTGTGCATTATAATCATCCTCATCATCAATAACATAATCATCATCATCGTCAATAACATCATCGTCAATAACATCATCATCATCGTCATCGTCATCGTCATCATCATCATCATCATCATCATCATCATCATCATCATCATCATCATCATCATCATCATCATCACCATCGTGATCGTCATCATCATCCTTATCATCATCATCACCATCATCATCATCATCATCATCGTCATCATCATCATCATCATCGTCATCGTCATCATCCTCCTCCTCATCATCATCGTCTTCAACACCGTAACCATCATCCTAAATTCATTTTAAAATTATTATAAAAATCATCAATTTAGTTTTTTTTTAATAATTGTTAGCATCTTTATCAGCAGCAGATTCATCAGCGCAACCTTACTCTTGATTTTTAAATTGTATTACCTTGATATAAGTATGTCCACTTTCTTCTCCTAACATTTAAATAGCCATGTTCCTTAATCCTTCAAGTTTTGAAACATTTTTAGAAACTGTTATCGCATCAAAAATCACCACAACACTTAACAGGCTTGGATATTAACTCCACTTGTGTGCTGGTGTTTAAAATTCCACAATATTTTTTACTGTTCTATCGAAACGATCAACTGAAGTCCTGTGTATTGAATAACACAATCTATTCGTTTTAGATTCATTTGAATTAACACGTTTTTCTTTGCCCGTGAATAGCTTTGTAGCTGACTTCATTAGAATTTACAAAGCGTGGCGATGCAATTTTTATCTCTCGCTGTATTGATGTTCAGACCTTACCGTACAGCGGTGTTTGTTAGTTGATTACAATTTTTAACCCATGTATGCCTAGTGGACTCTCCCATCCTTCTAAATTGGATCAATTTATTGCCAAAAATAGGGATGTCTAATATATTTATTTCTATATTTGGAATATTTCTTACAGAAATTTCTTTAAGCAAGCAGCGCAGACCCTGATGAGACGCCGCATCATGCGGCGTCTCATCTGGGTCTACGCTGTTTGCCAATGCCTTTTTTCTAGACGCTAGGCATAAATGGGTCAAGGCATATTTTAATTAATATATAGCTCAAATGATATACTTAAAAAAACTTGCAAAGAACGAGCAAATATACGAGCGAAAAAATGATTGACAGACCACCGATTGGTCGATTTACTAAACAATTGACTGATTGAATAACCGACTGACAGACGGAAAGATGGGGTGCTTTGTTGTTGGATTAATTCATAATTCATATTGATTAATGGATAAATCGATCGATTGATTGATTGGTTTTCTATTGAAGCATCAATTCTTCCGAAAAATTAGGCCATACAAAAATAACATGTATGACATAATGTTCCTAAAATATATACAAATAATACATTGTTTCCACAATTACACCGCAATAAGTAGTAAGCACACGAGAGAGAAATTGATCACACATGGTTTCACAATTTATATTTCGTGTAAATTGTTTTTTGTAAAATAATGAAGTGTAATAACAAATTTACGTCTGATAATAAATTATTAAACAACGTAAACCAAAACAACACGCGAACTAGATTGGGCGCACGGTAATTGTACCTGAATATACGTTCTTCAAACGCGAAAGGTTTATTATTCATTATTATTAGTTTTTTTTCTCCACTTTATAGATTTTAACGACACACTTATATCAAAACCTCGTAATTATTCTGCATAACCTGACATTTACAAGTTCCCACAATTATGATGAAGATTTAGTAGACACATGTGGGTTAAATCACAAATAAAATGTGTGATTTAAAATATTTAATGAGCGGGTAATTTAACTTATAGAGAAAGACAATGTGAACATGTTAAAGATGCTTTTATCATCAATGATTCATGCTTGTGTTTAGGGGAATTGTCATTCATAATGATGAAGATATGCAATATGATTGGTGGTGGTGGTGGTGGTGGTGATGATGATGATGATGATGTTGATGATGATCATGATAATCATGATCATGATCATGATGATTGGTTATCATGACGTAATTGCTCTTTATTGTGATGCTGATGTTGCTTTTAATGGTTATGATGGCGTTGCAGATGGTATTGATGATTATCGTAGTGTAAATGTTTTTGATGATGGGGATAATGATTGAAACTGAAGACCATTTGGCGTTAATGATGATATTGAAGCTACAGCTACTGCTACTGATATTGCTAATGGTGATAGTGATGATGGTGGTGATGATGATGGTGATGTTGTTGATGATGATGATGGTGTTAGTGATGATGATGATGATGATGATGATGATGATGATGATGATGATGATGATGATGATGATCAAAGTGTACTAAATACAAATAAATTAACTTTTCTAACAACCACAATCTTTGTGTATGCATTGACCGAGAATGAGGGAAATTAACGTCAACGAAAAACCTCGGCACACAGAACTTAAAAAAAAATCCATTAATGACATGTACCCTTTTGAGTACAATAACAATATATTCAATTTATAAACCATTTTGAGATTAAAAGAAAGCGCAAAATCTCATTTCCTGACGTAATCGATTCAACGATTTAGATAAGATTGAGATACACAATTAAATAACAGTTCTCAAAAAAATCTTCTAAAGAGTCATTTTCAATATGACACCTCTTTGAAGAGAAACTGTCATAGCAGTTATAAATCACTTAAAAACATGAAATGTCATCCTCTTAAAATTCACGAGACCATTCTAAAGAATAGCTCGTGTGCTCGTTTCATGTACTTGTTTTGCGTGTTCATAACGTCCTTTGTTTCTTATCACATCTTATCTTAAAATGCTTATCGAATAAGTCAAGAGATAAAAATGTGACATTTTTCTCAAATAATAATTGAGTCATGTCGATAATGTTTGATACATAATGTTTACGATATGAGATGCTGTTGTCTACTGCGGATTATTACTAATATTATTATTACTACTACTAGTACTACTACTACTACAACTACTGCTAAAACAACAACAAAACTACTACTACTGCTGCTGCTGCTGCTGCTTAGCTACTTACACAACGTAATAGAAAAGGAAATACGTTTTTAGGAAAATAAGAAGAGACGTATTAAGTAGAAAACGAAAAAAGCACGAAGTGAAGAAGTCAAGTGATTTGTCATAAAAATATATATTCTTACTTGATCGGATATTAAGTCCATAATTTCTCCATCCAAAGTCGTCCAAAGGTTAGAGTTTAACGTAGAGCAACTTGGTTGATACTGACAATCGAAATATCAGAGTACTGTATTATAAATACACCAAGCTTTAGGATTACCCTAGTGTGCCTTATCCTATAGTTCGGCTAATACAAAATCGTTAAGTCTACTTTTGAATTTAACCTGCGACTGGGCTGAAAACCCAACCTGTTAGGTTGTGGATCTAAGCTGCAGCTAATTTCAAAGGCCATAATCCGATTGTAGGTTTTGCGGACTTATTATTACATATATAATAAGATGGTGACAAAACTAAGGGTCTCTTTGACTTAGTCATTCGTGAATCAGCGATGTTAGAACCTAAGATACTTATTGTTTTGTTCACTAAAAGCGCTCGTAGGTATTTAAGAATTTCACACACGCACTTCTCGGGATAAATTATTTGTTTAAAGAAAAAGTATTAGTAAATTTTGAAAATGATTCATTTAAATGTATGTGGGCGCGCATTGTTGAACAAAAATCAATAAGAAATTGGTGAAGTTTGCATTAAAGTATTTATCTCTGTGCCGTGTTTATTGATTTGTGTTGACTCGTTTATAATGATGTGGATATGCAAACGTTATGCGCAAGATCAGAATCAAATAGAGATTCATCATCATCGTCGTCGTCATCATCATCATCATCATCATCATCATCATCAACATCATCATCATCATCATCATCATCATTATCTTTATCATCATCATCATCATCATCACCATCATCACTATCATCATCATCATCATCATCTTCGTCATCATCATCATCATCATCATCATCATCATCATCATCATCATCATCATCATCATCATCATCATCAACATCATCATCATCATCATCATCATCATCATCATCATCATCAACATCATCATCATCAACAACAACAACAACAACAACAGCATCATTATCACCATCATCATTATCATCAACAAGAACCACCTCATCATCAACATCATCATCATCAACAACCACATCATCATCATCATCATCATTATCATCAACAAGAACCACATCATCATCATCATCATCATCATCATCATCATCATCATCATCATCATCATCATCATCATCATCATCATCATCATCATCATCACCACCACCATCATCATCATCATCAGCATCATCATCGTCATCATCACTACCATCAACATCATCATCAACAACAACACCAACCACATAATCATCATCATACGGATGAAGAGTATTATGAGATGGTTTGTTTACATTAAACATTAAATAATGTTATAATACGCTTATTAAATCAATTTCAAAGGATCATTAATTGAAAGCGAAGAATAATTCTAGCATAAATATAAGCTGTGACACTTACGTATTGTTAGGCAACTAAATCAGAATTTGTTTATCCGAAATATATCATTGAATTATTATATTTAAGTCATCCATAGCTTTGCGTGCAATGTTACTTGATTCCAAATTACAGATGTATTCCTTCAATGCCTGTCTGAACTTTAATAAAAGAACACGTGACATCAATTAAATCACAGGGACTAAAATTACTACAGGCCAAGTCAAAATCGGATTTTATCAGTGAAACAATAATCCGAAAACGTAATAGTTTAAGGGGATTTCGCGGATTAAATGAACAAAATCATTACATTGTAATATTGCTTATTGATTAACAATACGTTTGTGCTACAACTGCAATCGGTAAACAAAACATATAAATTAGTGATTTTAAGATAAAAGAAAGGTTTTTCGACCATCAAAGCAAAGCGTGGCTTAATTTTGATAATCTAATTAAAATAATTTAAATTTCCGGTTAAGTTAGAAAAGAAAATAAGTTTTTAGGCGATTTCTTTTTCTTTTGGTTTTGCATAAATGTAATCGGCAGGTTAAAAAGATAATTCCATTTTTGACAATATTGTATTGTCTTTTATTTGATGAATTACACGCCGAAAATACATTTATTTCAATGGCGTCTTTTAATACAGAGGAAAATTTAGTTCAGTAAGTCCCGTTGCAACGTGATTTGGCGTGATTTACACCTCGAGTTGAATGCTCAATGACCTCAAAATCACACCAGAAAAAATATTTTTAAATGCGTCGGTTGCAACTTGACAGAGAGGTCCCGAATGCAAGGTACACCTGCATTCGAACGACTTCTAAACGGACGGTACTACGCCTTGTCTAGGCGGACAAAAGAACAGTGAATTATATGACCCCTAAAACTAATTTACGCCTTAGGACACCGAATTTGTGGAGTCTTGACTTTGATTAAAGACGAATTAAATTGACTGCGGTGCTATTTAGTCGTCCGATGAACTATGCGTCCGAGAAATGATATTCAGCTGCGTATTACCTGGCAGTTTTACGAATGGAAAGAAGCCCAGTTAGGGGACATGGAAGCTTTTCGCATAGCGAATTATGCCCTAAATCATTGCGTTTATGTTAACTCTTTCAGTGCGGGAACCGAATTTTAAAGGCCTTTGCAAACAGTTTGGATCCAGATGAGACGCCACAGAACGTGATGAGACGCCACAGAACGTGGCGTCTCATCAGGATCCAAACTGTTTGCTTTTCGGATAGTATTATTGAAAAAAAATCGAAGAAAATGCTAATATTAGAAATTCTGCAGACGACATTTTAGCAGACGACAAATTACCCAGCATGCAAAGGGTTAACGGAATTGTAAGAATCATGGAATAGCCTTACATTCTTCTAAAATATTATTATGTTAAAATTGCCAAGACGAGATTTTTTACTACTGCTACGGGATGCAGAATCTGTACCATCAGCAATAGAATAACCTATGTTAAAGAGCTTGTCTAAATGTGTTATCTTGAAATCTCGAAATCATATGACGGTTCTTTTTTCCCTTTTTCTACACTAGATTCCTTCTTTGAAAAAGCGCCTAATAAAATGACAAGATGCATTCTTAGAAATCATGGCATTTCGATTGAAACATACCATCGCAACAAAATTCATAGTTCGTATTTTGTATTTTAGCGCAAAAATAGAGTAGCGAAGGGGACATTCTTCTTTAAAATGAAGGAGGTCAAAGTCACGCGAATAAAGGAGACATTTGACACAACATGAGATCTTTACTATTTTACATTAGGACCTCAAAGTTAAACGTCGGTTGACTAAAGTTATTGGTGCCTTACGATGGATGAACGAACCAGGGTGGCCCGGGCTATGCTATCTATACCAACTCTAACAAAGAACGCGGATTTCTATTAAATAAATACCGATCATCTTTTGACACGTTTTTCTTCGATGGCGAGATCGAAATCTCCATTTCACACTCAGTAGCGGCCGCAAAAATGTTATTTTAAAAAGCAACACTTCAGATAGCGACTGATGATAGTTGAGAGTTTTTGTATACGTCACGAGTCGAAAAACTACCCTATTTATTCGCATTCTTATTGAAATTGCTTTATAGTCGAGCCCGCGCTCCGCTGACTTTGTATCTTTTAGCGGTATCTTTTTTGAGATCTTTCTGCAATTCGATACAATCGTCGTTAATGATCATGGGTTGAATGGGCCACGGATTTTAAACAAGCGATGGCAATAAACGCTCATATGAAGGTTAAAGAGTTTTTCATTTTGCACTTTGATTCGAATAGCAGTTTATTGACGTACTTCATTCAAGGTTTTAATGAACAAACGCAGCGATTTCCATTTCAAAGAGATTTTGTCGTAATGAAGCATATTATTTCATGAAGGCTATTAAAATATGTGAAGAAATCGTATATAAAATCTAAATTTGCATAAATGACGGCGTAATGTCAATTGATATAACTCTTTAGAGTATAAAGAATGTCTTTGTGCCAGTTTGAAGTAATTAGTTTTTTATCTCTTCTTTCTCAGGTTGCATTAATT
Source organism: Dreissena polymorpha (assembly GCF_020536995.1). Taxonomy (NCBI): domain Eukaryota; kingdom Metazoa; phylum Mollusca; class Bivalvia; order Myida; family Dreissenidae; genus Dreissena; species Dreissena polymorpha. The sequence continues at coordinate 5,896,153 of NC_068364.1, forward strand.
TATCTGTACTTGCTATAACCCATAGTCAAACCCTGTATTTTGAACCTACGTGCAGCAGACTTTAACCCATGTATGCCTAGTGGACTCTCCCATCCTTCTAAATTGTATTAATTTATTTCCAAAATTAGGGATGTCTAGTATATTGTTTTCTATATTTAGAATATTTCTTACAGAAATACCTTTAAGCAAACAGCGCAGACCCAGATGATACGCCGCATTATGCGGCGTCTCATCTGGGTCTACGCTGTTTGCCAAGGCCATTTTTCTAGACGCTAGGCATAAATTGGTTAAATATAACAGGCAGTATTTTTCTTGGAATATAAAATTTATATTCCAAGAAAAATACTGCCTGTTATATTTAACCAATTTATTAAATTATTATATTTAAATATATGCATTCATGAACCAGAACTTTGAAAACTGATTTTGCTTATATCTCATGACTTGGTAATCCTATTTTTTCATTTCCGTGTTGAGTTTGTTTTTATCGTTTTTTTCTATACTTGGTATTGGCAAAATTAACTATAGCATATAAAGACAGATCTATTGAAAACAGATATTGCATTTATTATTCAATTAATATTAGTTTGAAATCAATAGGGTCTTATGAGGTAAAAAAAATCAGTCCGCATAAAATGTTTGGTCGACCTTCATACCCTAATGTATTGGTTATGCTAGAGGAAAAAAGCTACTTTTTTGCAAGCCTTAACATAGGATCTTTTTCATCAAAATAATGTGCTTTGCATTTTAGAAATAGGTGCATCCAAACCACGGTAAAGACAATGTGATTTCCCTTTTTAGTAAGCTTTTTAAGTTACTAAGTTTTCAGCACCAAAACATTGAAATTATTTTAAGTCTAACTGTCATATATTTATTTTTAATTTTTCAACATCTACTCATCGAATTAGCTAATCCATGAATTTACACTAATTAAGATTTAATTAACAACTAACATAAGCACGTCCTTATATAGTCAGATTTTATTATCATGACCCGTATTGTAACGTCTTATATAGAACGTTTATGGCATGACACTGTGTTTGTGGTAATATATAATAAGATTAATGAGATGCGCATACACGTTCCTTGTAAGCGACAATTTTAACAAATATTACCAATAAAAAGCGTGTAAATGTGTTACAGTTAAGTCAAAAATAAAACTTGCGTATTTGGATATGGTGCCCTCCATGTAATAAAGAGTACGACCTGACAAGTATTGGTTCTATAATTATATGAGACGGACTTGATTGTTTCCAAACAAGCCAGCAATGTTCGATATAATCGAATTGAACTTTACCTTAATACTATTATTAAGTAATGACAGAGTAGAATTTTACCTTAATACTAGTATTAAGTAATGACAGAGTTCCCATAAATTTCAAAGAAATCGGGTTAAATTGAATAAGGTATGATTTGATTTTAATAAAAAACTGTTTATGACAAATATTTATTTATACTTCTATACTTTTTATTATCATGATAAATATCTCCTAAAAAGTATTTGTCTCTATTTGTGCACTGTGCATCCGTACGAGGAGTTTCCCATTCACCCATTCATCGTGGCCCGCGAACGTGATTTCACGAGATTGGCGAAACATAATTCACGTGCATGTACACAAACTTCAAAAAAGAATTCATGGGTCGCTCGGTTGAGTTTTTAAACAAGCAAACTGTTTATCTACGAAAGCAATCGTTTTTTTTGGTGTTGTGATCCAACTAGATACAAGTTATCTGTACACAAATCTGAATGCGACTTTTTAGGATAACTGTTTTATGATGTTTGCCATAGAACAAAGTTTCTTTTTGTGACAAATTTCAAAAGCCAAACGGAACTTGAAACTGACATCAGATCGTGTTTTATTACACCTACAATAAAATAAAGCGCGAACGAGAAAATGTAACAATACCGCATAGAAGATAAAGGGAAAATAAAGCATTGGACACAAAACCTATGATGACTAATTAATGAAGAGACCGAGAAAAGTACAACAATGAAAAATGATGATGATAACAGTAAAAAGAAATACGATACAAAAGAAAAGGAAAAAATAGAAGCAAGAAGAAGACGTGTATCGATATAGTTTTACTGACAATTACATAATCAAGAAATATTGTAGTATGTATTGTAAATGCTTTTGAATTACTTGATATTTTTCTTTAACCTTTTAAACAAAAATATGTATTGTTTGTATGTATACAAGTGCGTACGTGCATGAGTGTATGTGCGCACGGGTTTGTGTGTGTGTGTATGTGACAGCGAGTGTGAATCCGCCTGAGTGCATGCTCTTTGATTTTGCCTCTCATGTGAAATGATTTATACTGACAATATATGTTGTATGTGTGTGAACTATTATGAATGAATGCACTGTATATTTTTACACTTTTGAAAATCTAAAATATAATTATGAACGAGTGATCCATATATGTTATATTATATTACCAATGTGTTATGTATGAACATGTAAATGCTACATATGTATATGTCAAACATGGTAAAATAAATGATTTTTTTTGTTTTACTGATGCAGCTGCTAAATACTTTCGCTGCCTTATCCGTTGGTGAAACTATTTTTATAGAAACAAACATTTGACATAAAACTTACCAAAACTGCACGCACTCGCTCGTAGGCAGATTCTAATCCCGTTTTGATATCACGTGCATATTTGTATACCAATATACTATTGTCTGTTTCGTATTCGTCCAATGCTTTCATCTATAATTCTGTGAAGCATGTTTTTTGTCCTAAATTTACTTAAGTAATTCGATGTACTTGGTAGCGTCTAGTAGCACGAGGCTGGCACGACGAGACACTCAAATGACCCCAGTCACCGGCGTGGAAAGCATCTTATGCGACGAACACAACTGATACAGCTCTGAAACGATATTATTAAGCGAAATCAGATACTATTCACGTTTGTAGACTTGAATTAAATTGTTGTTGACATCCATAAATTTAGCTGAACGGGCATTAATTGTTAAGTTGATAGTTTCAAAAGATGAGCGTATTTCGGATTTAACTGTTCAGACACAAGCTGTGAAGTAAATGAGATCTAAGATATTTCATACATGTTCGAGGTGTATTAATTTACCAAAATTTCAATAAATATAATTAATGATAGGTTGTTTTGAATGAGCCGAAATTGCAAATACTGACGTAAACTACAATTTCTTACAATACAGCAAAACAATTACAACAACAGCAACCACAACAACCACAACACAAACAATGGTGGTAATGATAATAATGATGAAAATGATTATGATGCTGCTGCTACTGCTGGCGATGATGGTGGTGATGATGATGATGATGATGATGATGATGATGTAGGTTTCACATACATACGTTGTTTTTTTTCAATCAGAGAACTTACAGTTTTGCATGCTTATTATAGCATGGATATTACGTTACAACTTTTACATGAACAACCCTTTTCTATATAAACGTGTGCAACAGCCCACGCTTTTGTATGGAAGAGCATTTAGGTCAAAATTACATCCTTCTTTGTGACTGTGTCATGATTCTTGATGGTACTTTCAATTTGTATGTAGGCACCTTTTCATGCTTGATGACACTTAAATCTTGCCTGATGTCCAATGTCTATTTACATTCTGCTTAATGGTATAATGCATGTGTACAGATGCAACATTCTTGTTCGTTAATTGCATGCTGCATATGTGTATGTTGGTTTGTGCAGAGAGACTTGTGTAATAGGCGCAGAGCATAATGGAATCAAATATTGATGCGTTGAATAAATTAACGCGATGGCAAGATGTTAGTTTCACACAAGCACAAAGCAACATACAATCATGCATGATACAATGCTGTCAATTGACAGTCGTTCCGAAATGCTACGGACTTTTTGGTTAATGACTAACCATAATTTTTGTACAGTAATTTACCTTCAATAACCAAAGAAATTCTATGGATATATTTCAATATATGCTACTAATGCATGTATGCAAAGCTCCAGATAAGACGCTTAAAGTCGTAAAAAAAAATGAATAAAATTTAGTCAAAAAGTAGACTTAAATTCTGTGCGTACGGTTACACATTGGAAAAATAAATTAAGAATTCAAAATTTGTGATCATGCGTAAAACTCACTATCAATGCATATAATGTAAACATTTTATCAATGAGTTCCTACTCGTCTTGGCCCTCATTACAATTATCAAATCAACAGCACTTTAACGTTATTATGAATAACAGACCATCTTTAAAACAGTCGAAAAGCCGAACGTTTTCCATTATCTGGTCCTTTTATCGCAAAAAGTCTGCTGTAACCCGGCAGTTGTCATGAGCTCTTCTTAGACTATGAACCTAAATGCGGATGTGCCAAAAATTATACTTACATGAAAAAAGGAATTAATAATAGACTTTAAGGCTGGATTTTTTTTATAGAGTGTAAACAAAGATTTTGCTGAAAAAGTTATCTGGAACTTTTCATGTATGTTGAGAGGAAATCCATTACATAATTTCAAATTTACCAAAGTACTTTTATATTGCACCACATAAAATGCTATAAAACTATAATATTGTAGTGCACATATAAACTTTATTATAGATGGGTAGGTATTTCGTGTCAATCTCTTTCACACATGAAAGAGCTGTTGGTCATGCTGCTTTAAGTACACATAGATGCATGACATAATTTAGATTATGCAAAATAAAACACTAGGTATTTGCCAAGATTCATAAGAGTCAAATATATACGAGCAGTAAGAGCGTAATCGTGCGCAGCGAGACTTACTCATATAGAATTGAACATCTTATTGCTTTCTTTCGAAATAATTTCATGTGTCCGATCTAATATGCAATATGCCCGTTTTTTTTTTAATGCGGATTAATGCTCCGTTTTAGATCCATAATTAATGAATGCCTCAATGTTTTCAAAAATTGACACCGCATTAATGTTCACCGACATTTTTTCATAAATATAAATATTGTTGCAGCAATCATCAAGTATAAACGAATAGACAACAAGCATGTTGGAATTGTCATAAAGCAAATTAGGATAAGCATCGGTCATAATGTAAATATTCACCACGAATGATGTAATTTTTACCTAAATACCCTTCCATACTTTTGCCTGCATTCCGTAAAATTTTAAGTTGTTAGACACATGTGAAACAACCAAACTACTAAATATAAATTAAATTGCCTTGTTATCAAAACATCTACTTAGGGGCTTACTTTTCACCTGCGATTTACTTAATACATTCAAACATTCGTCGCCGATTTGAATACGAAAAAGAACAATTTTAATGTAATTGATAGATTGCAGTTGTTGATTATTTTTTATGATGCGTGAGGACGGTAATAGGTAGAAGTTTGATAATACATTGCGCTTAGCAGGCGTGAAAGCTTTCATGTAGATCGGTTTGTAAAAAACCTTGTTTAACCCTTTAAGCGCTGGAACGGATTTTCGAAGGCCTTTGCAAACAGTTTGGATCCAGATGAGACGCCACAGAACGTGGCGTCTCATCAGGATCCAAACTGTTTGCTATTCTGATAGTATTCTTTGATTTTTTTGTGTGAAGAAAATGTTAATTTTAGACATTCAGCAGACGACATTTTAGCAGACGACAAATTACCCAGCATGCAAAGGGTTAAAAGATATAAGCCAGACGATGCGCTAATTGATGATTATGCCGAGGAGAATTGTAATAATGATTACCATTATGGTAACCATCAAGTTGTTGATGGTGACGTGCCGATGATGATGATGGTGATGATGACGACTTGAAAATTATTGAAGAAGAAGATGATGGTCATGTTGGCGACGACGATTACCGAAACGATGTTAAGATACAATAATTGACCCATGTCATGTCAAAATGGGTCAAATGTCAAATGCGGCCAGCGTAGCTCCAGACCAGCCTGCGGTGTCGTGCAGTCTGATCAGGAGTAAGGCCGGGTTTCCATGTCTCCGCGTCCGCGTTCCGTATCCGTGTGTCCGTATCCGCGAAAAAACGAACTGGTTGATATCTGTTGGAGCTATTCCATGTATCCGCGTTCCGCGTCCGCATTTTTCGTCCGCGTATTGCGTCCGTGAAAAATCGCTCGGTGAGCGATTTTTTCACGGACGCGGACTCAGTACACAGACGGCAGTCAACATGAAAGGTCGACTTTCAAGCATAGATATTAGTTAAACAATAATAAATTTAGTAAGGGATCACCCTGAAATATGCAACCAACGAATGAAAGAATACAAAGACATTACATCAAACATCTGGAAAAGCATAGCCAACGAAATTTCAATTGATGGCGTTTCAGGTTAGTGAGAATAGCAATATGCACATATTATCGTCTGCATATTGTACACTCTATGATCGCTTTTCAAGAAACACAGTATTTATTTCACGTTTGGAATGAGCTTTTTACAAGGAAAGGCCAAAATAATAAGCGGATGCATGGAATAGATACTCCGTGTCCGTATACGGCACGCGGACACGGAACGCAGACGCGGAGCGCGGACACGGATGCATGGAAACCCGGCACCCGTCAGGTTTAAAGTCACGCAAGGTTTCGTAAGCGGACATCGCAGCTCCTAATCATCGTGAATGACTGCGCAGACTTGTCTGGAGCTACGCTTGACGTGTATGACATAAGACCCAGTTTCGCATGACGCTAACATTTAAATTGTGCACTGCACAACAATAACGCGCATCTTTTTCAGATCAAAGCCAATGCAAATCACTGAGTAAATTATAATTGCACAAAACAGTGTAGTATTGCTCAGTAACGCAAAGCAGAGAAGCAACATGTTAAACATGTATCGTTTATTTCTTCACAAAGAAAGACATTTTTATCGCGGCATAACCCAGACTATGCAGTTTAAGAAAATAAATCATTATATCGCATTTCAGTAATATGCAGGCAAAAATAGTGTCTGACATATCTGGGGTTACAACGGTATTGAATTACGAAATGAATTCTCTAAATAGGGTCATTATGCATGTCACGCTGCAAGTTTAAAATATCCATTGAATTCTTTATTGTTTGGGTTTTATTACACACAATTTTATGTTCGCAACATTTGATTAGGGTTGTGTTACATATAATAAAATACCAAACACTTAGTGCAAACAGCAAAAACTACATTTTAATGTTAATACGAGTATAAATGTGAGGATATAAAAACAATTAAACGTGTTAGACAAATATTGTATTACTTTTTACTGCGTCAAAGCCAAAAAAAAAATTTTTTAATGAAAAACATACAGAACGACTACTCTGCGAACAGAATTGTGAGCACACTTACGGGAAACTGCTCTGCTTTACTGCTACTAACAATATAGGCCGAATAAGATTAATAAATGCGAACAACAATTAATTAAATCGGATAATATTTATGAAATCGCGTGAAGATGCTTACAGTTAAATTACAAGAAACGATAACTCCGAAATAAGAACAAAGGTTGATTACTCTTTTATCAAACGCATACGGATCCAAAACTCTGCCAACGTAAATGTTATGGGCGACATCGGTAAATGCATATTTTGAGTGACGAAAACTGTGTACGTTACGGAAACAAATTCACACAAACAATGGAATGATGGCATACCGGTAGACGGGCAAACATCTCATACAATTGTTAATCATCTATTTATTTACAATGTATTTCCTTTGTCAGTAATGCCACGGTGCAGACAAATTGCAAATCATATGTAATTCTCTTTCAACAAGTACCATAGCCACATTTACATAGTATTGCACGATGCGTTGCAAAATCAAATTCAGCATTAATTGTCAATCACAAACCGTAAAGTCCTAAACAGGATTTTGTGATTAATGCGAAGTTGATGAACGTTAACAAATTTAGTGGAATGTAGCCGAACGTTTTGACGTTGAATACTTCAAACATGATGGATGCGACCGTAATCCGTAATTAATTAATTCGACTGCTTTGATTGGATGTAAATGAAGCAAAGTTGCCGTCAAGTAAAGATGGCGAATGAAAGAAAATGAAGCGCGGTAAAGAGCTATAAAACTGCTAATGGGCATTACAGATTTCGTGCATGATGTGTTTCGCGTTTGTAACAACGTTATGTCATCAACATAATTATCGCATGTACGAATTCAGTTCGTGCAGTCATTTTGTAGTAAAGAATGACAAAAATGCTACAACATGTAAAACGAAAGATAACAAGGACGTACTGTGCCGTATTCTTCAGTGCGTTCATCAAACACACATGCGAACAGTTTAAGATTGCCAGCTTTGAATGAAATACTGATACGAACACCGTTATCTATTTACTACATGGAGCGTGGAATACTAATAGAAGCTACATAAACAAAGGAAAAAAGTGTAACCATTATTCTAATATCGCCCTTTCCACAACCGCGCAGATAGCACCGTGCTTATTATAATCAACACCATCATTATCAACATCATCAACAACAATGTCGTCATCATCGACCCTCATCATCATAGTCTTAATCATTATAACTTTAACTATCGACAACAATATCGTCAACAACGATTTACTAATTATCAACATAATCATAATCTTCAAAATTATCACTTTCGTTAAAATAAACATCAGCATTTTAAATTATTATCATCATTATTATCATCATCCTCCTCCTCCTCATCATCATCATCATCTTCGTCGTCAGCGTCATCGTAATGATCAGTATCATCATTCTTGTTCTAGTATCATCATTCTGTTTAAAAACAGCTACATAAGTATCATCATGAACAACAGCAATATCAACGACAGAAGCAACAACACAATCACTAACCTCTCCATAAAGCATAGCAACAACTTTCACAGTGCAGAACGTACACACAACAGTAATTGTCTATTATCAAAGACTGTCCATACTCCAAGCATGCTTTAAAGGGACCTTTTCACAGATTTTGGCATGTATTGAAGTTTGTCATTAAACGCTTTATATTGATAAATGTAAACATTCAATCTAAAAAGCTCCTGTAAAAAAAACTAGAATACAATTAAAGAAAGAAAAAAAGTAACCCTCAACTGGGTTCGAACCACTGACCCTGGAGTAAAAGTCTATCGCTTAGACTACAAGGCCATCCTTGCTCATACAATGAGTGGTGTATTTTTTACGTTATATAAGCAATCCTCGTAGTATCACAAAATATAACAACAACAACAACTAAACTCTCCAAATTATTCAATCGTTTCGCGTTGCGACGCTTTATTATTTATAGGTTTTTAAATCGTCAAAAGATGCATATAATGGATATTTTAGAGCATGGTAAATTTTCAGTATTACTGTTTCCTCGCATATATCATAATTACAACAAAAATCGTAATCTTTTTATTTTTTTATTTTGTCAATTTACCAAAAACGTGAAAAAGTCCCTTTAACTGACTTAGGATTTCATAGCATTAATATTAGAAACATAAAAACGTCATCGACATTCACATGGTTCGACATAGCATCAAAGGCATTATTAAGAAAGGCATCTCCCCAGTACATATTCTTTCCTAAGAATTCAGAATTATTCTAACGTTTGTTGACATTTAGACTGCGCGACGGCAAGAATCAATGACAGGTTCTGTTGAACATAAATAACAAATACCAATATATGTCAGGCAAAATATACAATAAACCATGCATTAAATCACTGATAATTACTGTAACTACTGTTACCATGGAAACCGTTTTCATCTAGGGAAAGAAAATGACTACTCGCTGCGTCACTTGGAATATAACATATCACAAAGACAATCTTAAAACAGACCTGCAAAAAGCAGAAAATTAGTTTTTGTATGCGCTGGTTGGTAATTTAATTTTCGGATGAAAGTAGTTTTGCAGTCAGACGTTTTAACTGTGAGTTTATTGCTTTTCGTTGCTTCAAATTGCACATAATTATGGGCTTGTATTCGTTTGTACGGTTATTGAAATTTACGTGATAAAGTAGATCATAATAATAAGTGATTCGTAACAATAACAACCAAATCACCATCATCATCATCATCATCATCATCGCCATAATCATCATCTTCTTCTTTAAAATAATTGTCGACGTCATCATCATCATGGTCATCATGGTCATCATCATCATTATCATCATCATCATCATCATCATCATCATCATCATCATCATCATCATCATCATCATCATCTCATGATCGCCTTCTTCTTCTTCGCAGTCGTCGTCGTAGTTATCATCATCATCATCATCCTCATCAATAAGATTGTCATCAGTATCAACAACGTCGCCATCAAAAACGTCGTCATACAATTCGTGATCATTATTAATTAAAGTATAATCCACACTATCATAATTAACCATATCATCTGTATGAACATGATCATAATCGTCAAAATCATGATCACACGCATAAAGCAGGCATTACAATCATCCCTTTTATCATAATCAGCACCATTATCCTCACCGACCCCTTGTATGTAAATTTTAGCTTTCTGAATATTTTTATTGTAAATATGCTTTGGCTAATAATGACAAAATCCAAAAGTGTAATAAATAAAAATCATCAATTTAAGTAATGTAAAAATTAAATCAATGTTAAATTAGGAATGCATAGACAAAAGTGGTTTCTGTGCTCGAACAAAGATTTGAAACTATGTATGCATGTCTGTTTTATCCACAGAACGTCAGCATAAGTTTCTTGTGTCTGTGTTTGGAAACGAAAAACAGAATCAGGATCAAAGAAATTAGTTATACAGTATCTTAGTTCTGCCTGTTTCCATGACTATTTCTATCTCTAATATTAAGCCAGGCGATCTATTTCTTAGCATATCATAATTCTTCCCTATCGATTGCAGACAGTTTATGTGCGTGTTGTAGAAGACCGATGAATCAAACGCAGTCAATCAAAACGTCAGAACTTTCATTACGATGTAGGAAACCAGGGACCTATACAAACATGTTTGTTTAAGTCCCTGAGGAAACTAATTGGAGTGTCCTGGAAATGGTACTCAACATGTCAAAACAGTCAAAGTTGCAATTGATACACTGGGATACTCAAATACAACGAATATATTGTGTATACCCTTGTCAGACGTTTTTGACGTCTGCAGATGCCATCATCTTAAAGGCTTTAATTTTTATGCAAGGACATGGTAAATGTGAAATAAGGATGATGCTCAAACACAAAAACGTAATGTTGGAATTTGTTTGTTAAGCCAAAACTGGTTTTTGAAAATAATCGGATTTTTTAATGACGCGTTTATATGAAATGATAGATCTTTGGATTATTACTTGAATTTATTGCTTAAGTAATTTGATGTATTTTAATAGCAGAAGCGTTTAATATACGGTAAAGCAGCGCTTCAGAATAATAAGCAAGTACATGTATACATACAAATATTAATATAAGGGAATCATTCATCAACTCGAAGTACACCAAAACGCACAATCAGAGCATCAGACACGATTCGAGCAGCAATAGCAAAGTGCATGTATAAGAAATAATAATAATACATCATGTACGCAAAGGAAAAGTTTACCATCTTTGAGTGCCATCGATTTTATTTGAAATTCCATAAAATCCTTAGCAAATAAGACTCGTCACAGTTTCCAGATAATCCATTGGACATTACTTTCCCTAAATACTCATGAATTTGCAATTACAACTTTGTCATTTGAGTGCGCCTGACGGTATTCGCGCATGTCCAGTCGTCGTTAGTTTTAAATCAATAAATCGTAAAACGCACTCGGAGGAAAATCGCGGCTCTGTTGGAAAACTGGTGGCCACAAAATGCCATCAATGAACGCAGATGCCGAGCCTGGTAGTTTTAATAGCGGACACGGGTTGGAAACTATGTTCCAATAACGATACGCACACAGCTTTAATTGGAAGTCTTTTTACGATAGAATCTTTAAATGTAAAAACTAAATTGAACATATAATAAACAATCTCGTAAGAGCTGATAAAAGACTGCGAAAAAGTACACATGATGTTTAAATCTGAAAAAAGGCAGTTTATCTTATCTTATGAAATTAAAACTTCATAAGAATTATACAAAACTTTCGGGAAAAAAAGATGCATTGCTATCAGTTTAGTTGTTCCACACTTTAAATTATAATTGTTACTTTTCTAACGCATATTGCATTGATTCTTCTCTGTAAGTTAACTTCTGTCGAATATCAGCACACAACATAAGCATGTTCTTCAAAGTAAATCCTTCATCGTGGTTCATGTGACTTATGGTAAAAAATTTGAATAACTGGTAGATACTGAAAAACCTAGAAAAACGGACATGTATATTAAAAATCATGCATTTCAAGTTTGAAATGTAAAAAGTATCGGGATGTAATGCTAATCGAATAAGTACTCATACGAACATAGTTCCTTCAGAGTGAATCGATACAAAGGACAACATCAGAAGTTCCGCGGCAGTGACAGCGACAGCAAATCGAGAGCAGGTTTTCTTAGAGATATTTGTCGGGAAATGTTGGCAAATTAAATAAAGATGTATCACAACTGAGCCGTTCAGGCGGCGTCCAGATCATGTCAGAACAAATGAAGCCGAACAGCATTTACAGTAAATCGAATTAGTTCACGGAGGAATCCTATGAAGCGAGAAAGTGGACATAAAACAAAGATAATGGTCTTAAGTGACCCCAAAACACGTATATAGACAAATGGATATATTTTTTTACATTATTTATTCTGGTAACGTAAATAGCAGTGGAATAGAATGGATTTAAGATGACCTTATGTATAATGTCAAAAGTTTAAATATTTTGATTACGGTAATCAATTTATCCTTCTTCGGCGCGTTACGACAGAAAAAGAAATCGATCTTGAAAAAAAAACACCTCAATATTCAATTAAGCACGATGAAGGATCCATTCAATTTTACAATAAAATTAATGCCTGCAATAAATTTAATAGCACATTGATTGAGTTGTGTTCAACATACAAGTTATATAAAAACGTACTCATGATCTAATGAACGTATGAACATGAAATGATACTATTGTCCATGACAAATAACACATGGCGAGAATGTTTGAGATGTTATGTTCATGTCAATAATAAGATTGATGCATTGACTTTGTACCTGCAGGATGTTGTGATGACATTTTCTGATGATCACGGTAATGTTTCTGTACAATGGCGATAACGATTATGATGCTGCTGATGATGGTGGTGGTGATGATGATGATGATGATGTTGGTGTAAATGCTGTCTTAATGATAATAATTATGACGATGAAAAGGAAGATGCCATGATAAAATTGATGACACTTCTGTCATTGTTGACCGTATTCTGACCGACTTAAAATCACCCAAAACCAGACAACGGGCGGTCGGACGGTTTATGTAAACGACCACAAGATTTATGTACATTAATAACTCTAAACCAGCAGCGTGCACTCTTTGAACGCACTTGAACATGGAATTCCTAAAAGACGCTGTGTTTGGTTTCGGACTGCTGAGAAAATAGCGATTCACCACGCTAATCGGATAAAAATTGGTTGTAATTATTTTGGGACTTATTTCCCATGTGTATGTTGTGGAACCAAGATAGTTAAGCGGTTGAATCATTATATTATTGTCTAATACGTAAGGTCATTTAATGTTGCAACCGTGGAATAAATCAAATATGTGTTTTCTTTTTAAAAGTATTTAGGAACGATTGATTCAAATGAAGGTGATGTTTGAATAGAGGTTTAGATGATGCTAAAAAATGATGATGATGATGATGATGATGATAGTGATGATGAATGATGATGATGTTGATGATAGATTGATGATGATAATGAAGATGATGACGAAAGGCGACAATTGCGACAACGACGACGCCATTGCTTGTGCTAATGTTATAACTGATGATATTGACATTACCTTTTATATACATAATGTATGTTCTTTATGCTCCAACACATACACTCAATTTGCATTACACTCAAGTGCGCACGAATTCAATATTTACATCCCATTTGTGTTTTAGATTATAAGCGATAATTAAATCATTAATTTCGCGTCGGAAGTTTCCTGAAATTCCGATGATCCGGAAAATGGTATCCGAAAGACGGTCCCAGTTGAATTAGGGCGATTTGATTGTAAAACCCGGCTGACATTTAGTCGATTAATCGATTAACTTTTTTAATTCGTGTCAGTCAGGACGAACTATCCCGCGAGACGGATTTGGTCGATTTGATTAACAATGTTTTGATTCAATGAAGTGCATTTTTATATTCAATTTCATCGGCAAAGTTAGAAAGGTGATGCGATTGAACGAACTATGAATAAAAAAGAACGATGCAAAACAGACAGACTGCTTTGCATTTGATTTCACGTTGACTGATTAAAGTGCAAATGCTTTGGCACATTTACTTTTCAGAAATTGACAGTTCATTGCTGATGCACTCACTGGTGCTGGTGAATAGAGTGAAGAAAAATAACAATAAGACAACGAAAACGGCGAAAAATGATAATGATCTGAAGAAGAAAATAAACAAAAGGCAGGATAAAACAGTAAGCAGAAACATAATGGAATGTAGTACAAGAAATGATTACATAAAGTGGGATTTCAAATGGGGCTGCTAGAAAATTCTTCACTATGCAAATCTCATAAATAAATAATGTACTATTTGCGTTTAATATATAATAGCGAGGAATGAACATTTCATGTGGTCGAGAAAAATTACTTAGTTACATAAGACATAAAAGTCAACGTTTTTTCAAATGTCAATTCCAGACGTCTTCAATCATTTTTAGATTTTTCTTCTGAGGTCTGGAATTTGTCCGATTCGCAGGATTTTGTGAAACATTAACCCTTCCCAAAGCAGAAGATAACAAAAAAAAAACATACGAGTTATGTCTGGAAGCATCATCTTATTATATAACTGAGCGATGACTAATGGCCCAGACCAATCTGAGATTGACGGTAAATTGATTAAAGAGCAAAGTTCAACCATTCGGTAATAATATGTTCGTGACATTTTGTTGGTGTTCAAATAAACCTTATATTTCGCATGGTAAAATCTTAGTATTTACTTATTTTGGACGTTTTAGCCACATTCAATACACATTTATCCTAATGCAATCCTACAACTAGACACGAATTCAGATTTCAAAACTGTTTATGTATGTTAAACACGTATTCATTCTATTAAATAATCGATTAGTACCATTCAAGATGATGTTAGTCTATGCTCACTTTTGTAAAACATTGTCACTAATAAAACTATTAGGTCACGTGATTTCGCGACCGTTTGTAATATAGATATCACGTTTCGCAAGCTCTCGCGTCAGTCAAAAGTCATCCGCTAATTAGCTTTATTAGGCGAATCCATGGCAACTAATATAAAGCCTTACAAAAGACCTTTTCTGCCTGCAACAAAGACCAACTCTTCGCGCATGACCGGAAACAACATTAGACACGTGACATGCATTTCGAATGCACGTGCATAATACTTCCGATACAAATAGGAACCATCAATTATCCTGTTTAATCTGGCGCATTTCATGATAAACTCGGAAAAAAATTGAATTGGGTGCGGCAAAATGTTATTTGCATATATTAATGGTGCTGTTGCTGTTAATATAACTATAGGTTGGACTGATGACTATGCGTGTTTTTGCATTTTCTGTTTAAAGATAAATGATGGTGATGATGTCGTTGATGATGAAATGAAGATGTTTTTTGATGTAAAAACAAACAAACATGCAAAAGTTGAAACGAAAAAGGTTTATGTGGTGGTACGTTTCTTATACATTGTTCAAAGCAAAGTGCACCAAAAAGGCACGAGTTCTGCTCATTAGTGACACTTGAGGTTATGTTCTTTAATTGACATGTATCTTCAATATTCCGAACAAGAGCTAATATACCAATATAACTGAAATTGCCCGCAAAACCTTTTGAAGTTAATTAGACAAACTTTGAGCAGGTGCATGGTTATTGTTATTCTGGGCTGGTTTTTCCTCGCTGGATGTTTATGGAAGAAAGAGCGGATTAATAAGATGATGTTGAATGAACTGAAAGTGACATTATGTTGAAGTTAACATGATTTGGTTGATTAATAATTAAATATTGAACTTGTCCTTACATGATTGTACTTATTCAACTGGTGTTCAACTTTTTTCTACAGATCTGCGCAATCAAAATGACGCGTTTATTTACTTTAATATTGTTAAGAAATAATGTAAACACGCGTACTGTACTCAATTTACAACCTTATTGTGTGTATACTTATCGTCATAATTATCATCATCATCATCATGAGCTGCAGCAGAATATCAGTCACGTCATTTAAATTTACAACAACATAATATCAATTGTATCACTGGTTCTCAAGTAAATTGTATGTCTTCTAAAATACATTTAAATATTGTGTGTCATGTTAAGTACTGAAAATGCATCCCGCATTCCGCAACAATTATAGTGTCTTTAACATTTACAAGATATACGAATATTTTTACATAAAACATACTTATAACAAACCAATTATACACACAAATTTAACACTACATGTAAATACGTACAATTGCGAGGTATTATATCCACACAAATCCCCACTCACTCATAAAACCAACCGCTAGCAGACGACACAGTAAACCATCGCAAGTTACTTCTCTACTAAAACCCTGCGCTCACCCTCCTAATGAAAATTGATGTTAAAGCCATCAAAGCTAACGAACCGCGTCGCATTTTTATCATGTTTATAGCGCGCACCGGGTCGTGGAGTGAAAAACCTATGCACCCAGAACAAATATTAGTATCGCATATTGAAATAATGCTCGCTAGGTAATGTAAAACGAATGGCGAATTATTGTTAATGATATTTCATCCTGAAGTTTTCCATCTAAAGGGTGGGTTTAGTAAAAGTGTGCTTTACTAATCATCATCAATGTCGTTATCGTCATCATTATCATCACAGCAGCAGCAACAGAAGCATCATTATCTTCATCAGTATTATTAACACCCTCATCAATGTCACTGTCATCATCATCGTCATCATCATCATCATCATCATCATCATCATCATCATCATCATCATCATCATCATCATCATCTACCTACCTCATCATCATCATTATCATCATCATCATCATCATCATCATCATCTTCACCACCATCATCATCATCATCATCATCATCATCATCATTATTTTCATTCTTCTTCATCGGGATCAGCAGCAGAAGACTTGTAGAAGTTGCGATGGCTGACAACTGTATACGCTCTCATAAGTTAACGGAACATACAATAACGATTTCCTATTAAACTTCTCGCCATTCTGTGTGCTGTGTACTATCATTATCATAAAGACCACATATTTCGCGTGATAGTCTAAACATAACAACATGTGTTTCATAAATTACAATATTATTTATTATTCCGCACATTTAAAAAGCCATTAAAATCGCGTTATCATTTCTCCATTGCTTCTAAGCGTCGCTCAGTTGCAAGGAAAATGATTTTCTACTGATGTTATCGCGTTTTCTTACTGCTTGGAATAAATATTAGAACATATTAAATTAATGTCGACAGTTATGTCTGTTTCTGTCTTAATTGTTTCTTTTATAAATGTTCTGCTTTTTTTCTCGCTCAGTTGACTTTGAATAGTTGTGAATTTTAACGCAAAAGTTTCACGTTTTCGCACAATGTTTGAAATTCCATGCATGTCAAGCGAAACAGATGGTTTATGTTTGCTATATAATTTACTTTTTTTGTCAATGTCCAGGGTAAATATGTATTTGAATCTATAATAACATTGCGTTTACTACCACAGAACTTATGATTATAACAAACTAAGTCAAGTAATGAGTTTCCCTAACTGTTGTGTAAGCAACTCAAGCTACTGCTAGCTTAATGTCTTCGGTTATTGATTCTGACGGTGATGATGAAAACTGTGACTGTCAGGATCCAGGATCACGTGACTTGGTAGTTTTCCCATTTAAACACTCCAGTAAGTGGTGCTTTTTGCGAATACATTTTTAAAACATTTTTTTCTTAAGTATTTCAACCGGTGCATAAAAGACATATTTTTATACTGCTTGTGGCCATGTGAAAATCATCAGAATTACTTTGTTCAAAATAGCCCGTGTTCTTGTTAAAAAAAATCATTGGGTACTGCACGGTTATGCTCCAAGCAACGTGATATTTCGTCACCGATTCAGACGCATTCAATGATTTATTCGTATACCTTAAGATATCGGCACAAACTGCAATAAAAACTGTCTTTTATGCACTAAAGATTTTTACAAGTGTATTTTAATAACTTGAGATATTTGAAAAAACAAAGTTCTGAACGGTGTGTTTACATTCTGTCCAGCCCATGTGTAAACCCCAAAAAACCCCGTCGAGTCTGCACCCTGTAGTGATCATGATGGTGTTTACAACGGGGTAGTGGTGGTGCTAGAGATGTGGCTGAATTGATCGTTATGACTATGATGGCAACGATTAGGATGGTGAAGACGACGATAACGACAAAAACGACGATGATGATTATCATCATCATAATCAGCATCAGCATCATCAGGTTAATGGTTGTTATTATGATGATAATACTTTGATAGATAGCTTAGATACATGGGTGAGTGGATGGATGGATGGATGGATTGCTTTTAAGTCCACCTGCTAACATGGACCAGTATGTTAATGATATTGGGTCATGACTATGATTACACTTATAGAATGATATTGGGTCATAACTATGATTGCACTTGTATAATGATATTGGGTCATAACTATGATTACACTAGTAGAATCAGTTTACTTCAGTCGCTGTTGTTTAGCGAAGAACCCTACACGTCAATGTGGCACTTTTAAATGACAAAATTAAGTTACAACATATTCAACAATAAAGAACACGGTTGAATGCTTCGGGATGTTTCTCAAATACTTGAAACAACATACGAGAACAGTTTTTGAGGTAAGAGACGGTTGTGTTATCGGTCGCGATTTTTTTTGTCGAATATTTACCTTAGTAATGAAGATTAATGTTGTTGTTCTTGGATTACTTGATGTGTGAGATGGAAACGAACAAAGCTCAAGTCAAATAGAAAACAGACGAACAAAGCTGGTGTCCAATAGAAAAAAGACAAACACAGATGCATTAGAAATAAATAAAGATGTATAAGACACTTAAAATGAAAACAATAAAATATTGTTTGAACATATGCCTCAGAATAGGTACTTGAATAATGACCCAATAGTTTCAGGCGAAAGAAATTTCTTTTCACTTTTTGAGGGGTGATGAAAATGATATTGATGGGATGTTGATGCTGGCGATTATAGTAACGATGATGTCACTGATGCTGCTGCTGATAGCTATGGATGCGATCATGCATATGTCGAGGGCCATTTCGACGAGTTTTTTTTCGATTTACAATTCCCAACTCGTGGGGATTTTAATAGTCGTAAATGTCAGATCACACATGCGTTTTGCACATGCGTTGAAAAACAACCCGCTCTTTTTTCCCCACATGGTGTTCGTTCCTGATAAGCCACGCCGATTGCATGTGACGGAGTCTGATAAGAGACTTGATTTAGCGTCAATTCTGATGAGGTTAAATATCCGTGATGAAAGCGTTTTCCCGTGTTAGCAGTGTCAGCTTTCAGATTTAACAAACCGGGGGAGTCGGAAAGCTACGAAGATTGGTTGTTCTTCAATGCGATTCTAAACCACTTGAAAAGTGTAAAGTGTAATCTTTTTTATTTTATGTACCGTATGTTTTTTTTTGAACTTTTAAAACTATGCCAGATTTGAGCCTCTCAATGATGAACATTTCGGTTGGAGCTTGACATAGCGACTTGCCTTTTCGTTAAGTATTTATTTAAACTTCATCGGATTGTACTAAGTTGCAATTTAACTTCAAATTAATGAATGTTGCTAATGTAAGGGCCATTATTATAAATACAGTTTAAAAGCGAATACACTGTTAACATAGCAACACCAAAAACAAAATAAAAATGGCCAGCATACATTAAAAAAGAGTGCTGAATAAAAGGGTCAATCAATTAATCAAAATATGTATTTATGGTTTTTTTATATAACTTATTGGCAAGGACACAAGCATTTAGATTCATGACACATTGTTAAGTTTCAAAATTTGTTCGATGAAAAATGTATGTGCTTAAGTAAATACTGTAAAAGAATCGAATAACAAAATAAAACGGTTGAGGAGTTAAAGTAAAAATCTGGTTTGTACTATCTCATGCGGTAAAAAACAACACTGAAGTGTCAAACTCAACTGTGCTCTTTTTGTTTATTGTACACCTGTTACAAAACCACACGACCTTTGACTTAAAAAGAAACGAATTTCTTTTATTCGTCATTTACAGTACTATTTGGTTCGGTCCTTTGTCTGAAGGGCCATAAAAATTGAAATTTTCGGCATCGAGTTTAATTAAAAGGCGGGGTCAGACATTTGGCCATAGGGGATGGACGCAACACTCGCCGTGATAATTAGGTGACCTTTGAACCCCGGGATAAGGGCAAGTGTGACCCGGGATCAAAGAACAAAGGAATTACAGGTTGCTATGTACATTGAACGATTGACGGCTTGACATCACGGACAGGCACTTTGATTCAAATATTGCCATTTATGCGGATGTCGAATTTTAATAATAGAAAAGGTAACGAGATAATAATCATCATCATCATAAAAAGCAACGACAATAAAGGATCAACATCATCATCATCATCATCATCATCATCATCATCATCATCATTATCATCATCATCATCATCATCATCATCATCATCATCATCATCATCATCATCATCATCATCACCACCATCATCATCATCATCATCATCATCATCACCATCATCATCATCATCATCAACTATCATCATCATCATCATCATCATCATCATCATCATCATCATCATCATCATCATCATCATCATCATCATCTTCATCATCTTTGTCAACAACAATTGCATAAATATATAAACTGAAACGGAATTATCATCATCACTATTGCCATCATCATCGTTTTCATAATCATCGCAATGGCGTTGTCGTAAAACCTTTTTAACGGCGCCATTCTATGTTCTAAAATTTTGATTGTCGTCATCGTCACTTAAACTAAAAGTAGCAAGGTGTTTTTACTCAAATTAAGAATCCAACGACATTAAACACTCAACCACTCAGCACTTAATTGACGCCTATTAAGACAGTAAGTTGCGTCTGTGATACTTTAAATAGCCTTACAAAATATGCATGTCTAATTAATTAGCCCGACACAACAAAGAGCATGCCAAGCGGTGACTTATAGGAGATATCAAAGCATGACTTTCTTTATAACTTGGATCGACAGCCGAGATGGAATCTTTAGACGGGACCACCACCAATATGATATAGTGTTCTTTAACCTTCAACGACATTTATAACAACATCGACAGTGAATTATATTAAAAGAAGTCGAGTAGTCGGTCAAAAATGAATGTGCATATCACTGCAATGTCTGTTGTACGAACATTTGTATTGTGATGTGTGATGTGTGTTTTTTTTTTAACTTATGTTGTTGTAAAGGCGACTGATTATGATGATTATGATAACGTCGACTCTACGATGGTGAACACGAGCATAATGGTGATGATGAGGTTGATGCTGTATATGTTCATTATCAAGATGGAGGTGACGAAAGTCTTGCTACCGCATCGTCCGGCAATGACTACGACGATTATGGTAATGATGATAACGAGACGACGGCGATGATAATGTTGTTCATGCTGATGCTGATATTGATGGCCAGCAAATCATGAAATGGGATAACCATTTTATATAATTGATCGGAGATGTTGTTGTTAAAACTTTAATACTAACATACAAACACATGTATTCGTTCTTTTTCAATCATGTACACAAACTTCAACTGGAAAATGAAATAAGTGCGGGGAATTCATGTATACGGACATACATAACGAAGATCACGAGGATAAGTGGGACAAGGGCAAATAAAGAGAGCAACAATTCCGACATATTTCATGACGCAATTACTATACGAACTATATACACCTGTGAGTCGCTAGGTAGAGCGACAAATCTTGCAACAGAAATGATAAATGCACAGGTATTTCCGATATCATGCAATACAATCAGAGGCTATATACCGATGATACAAAGACAGGCTTTTTTATTTGTATAATGTTGGCAAATGCATTGGTACTGGCGGTGCTGCTTACGATTTTCTTAACGACGACACTTTTTGGTTATGTTTCTGATGATGGTGGTGTTATTGTTGATGTTGACAGTGATGATTATAATCATAAACAATAATGTCAACAACCATAGTATTTCATCATTCAATTACTGACAAGAGATAAACGCCACAGATAAGTGAAGTCGATATAGAGGGTAAAAAATCCTCCATCAATAAGAAGATTCCAATTATGTTGCTTTATCACGCAATAATTCCGTACACAATTGCAGAAACGTGCACCGAAAAAAATATGCATTGCATGCAGTTTATGCATTGCACGCAGTAAAAGTTAACTGGCACACACTTATGGAGCTGGGAGAGACCAGAAAACAAAAATGCAAATGAACAGAAATTGAAAAGAAACGTTCGTGTTAATGATGCGAAATATTGTTTATGTTTTCGATCCACGATTCGGTTTAGTTGAAGAGGGTTTGTGTTAATGCATGTGGTGGAAAAATGGTTCAACCATACACACATGCGTAACGTCATTTTGTCTAAATGGTTATCAGCGCTAATTATTTATGACGACGACTTAATTATTCAATGATACTGGCGCTGCTACTACTGTTGCTGAGGATGATGATAATGATGACAACAGTCTTAATGAAGATGATGTCTGTGTCAATTAGTAGGCATTAAAGTGAAAAATATCTTAAAAGAAGGGGCATGACGCAGACTTTATTACGAAATCGCCAGCTATTTAACCCATTCACGCCTAGCGTCTAGAAAAAAGGCCGTGGCAAACAGCGTAGATCCAGATGAGACGCCGCATGATGCGGCGTCTCATCAGGGTCTGCGCTGTTTGCGTTAAGGAATTTCTGTGAGAAATATTCTAAATATATAAATAAATATACTAGACATCCCTAATTTTGGAAATAAATTGATCCAATTTAAAAGGATGGGAGAGTCCACTAGGCATAAATGGGTTAAGACATCGCTGAAATTTTCGTGTTGATATATCTATGGACGGAGACCGCAGTCTTCCGAACACACGGTTAATGTCGACCTGAATTGCATCAAATATCGTCCCACAGGACTCCCAACATTTCAGCGGATGTTTTTCGCGTTATGTCGTGGCTGGCACATGAAAATGAATGCATTTTGGATCAGATGTTAATCAGTTGCGTATTATTAACCCATTTATGCCTAGCGTCTAGAAAAAAAGGCATTTGCAAACAGCATGATGCGGCGTCTCATTATGGTCTGCGCTGTTTGCTTAAAGGAATTTCTGAAAGAAATATTCTAAATATAGAAATAAATGTACAAGGCATCCATAATTTTGGAAATAAATTGATCCAATTTTGAAGGATGGGAGAGTCCACTAGGAATAAATGCGTTAAATCCGGTAGACGGAAATGTGTGAAATGAGTTAAATCGTGAGTGATGATGTTACGTGAACATTGATTGAGTGTGTGAGTGATGATCATCCGTTTTGGTTTGATGCGTGGCACTTTGTTAGTCGGAAAATCCTGTATGTTGTGTGCAGTTGAATATAAAAATGTTGTCAAAACTAAAACTTAAATACATTGCATCTTATAATACAAAGTTTAGCCAATTGTTGTGTTGAATTCACGGATCACAAATAAGAAATGAAAATGATGGTTGATTAATGAATTTGCAAGTATTTTCAAGAAAAAGAATGCATTAGTAGAGCACCAATGACTATTAGATGATTTAATAAATTAGTGTACAAAATAAACATTTAACTATTAAACAAACGCGTGAATAAAAAGAACGAATGATCGAACGAACGAATAAACGGGAAAAAAACAACAAATGTAGATTATTGAGCGAGCGAGCAAGTTAGTAAATGATAAAGAGAGGTTATAGAGTGGCTGAATTATTGATAGAGACTTTATGAGTAATTCAGTCTAATCCGGAACGCATTGGACTATAGCACATAATGACATTATGGTTAGTTTAATATATAAAATGTGAGATTCTTCTATCAGCTATTTAATCAATACCGTTCTGAATATGAGCATCTTAGACTACTTAAATTTGCTTTGATAACTTTCCCAGGAAATCACCGCTTACCAACACCATGTAACTTCCTCACATCTATGGAGATTTTAAAATTGCCTTCTCAAAATACAGTAGCATTTGCAGAAAAAGTGGGATCAATATTTAATTTCTTTAACTTTCGTCTAGGTTTTTTTATAATTTATAATGATGAGAAAAACTATTCCGGCAAGCATTTAGGATATCAACGTTTGTCTGGAAATTGCAGCAGAAAATACAGAGTATTGTTTGATCTAGAAAAAGCATTCGATTATTCAGAACTTAACAAAGAATGTAATCACACATGAAAGAAAGAATGATCAATGGTTGTCAAAACCAGATTTCATCGACAAATGATGTGCGATTGTTTGATAATTAAAGAAGTTTTTTTGTAAGTGATCTTATTTTCGGACAATGAATAATTGGATAGTACCGTAATTGTCAGTAACATCAAATTCTCGTAAGTATTCTCGCCAACTGACATAAAATGTGAAATAAATTACAATCCGAAGTGTCAATCAAGTCGTTATTAAATCTTTGTCTTCTCTAAATAGTGACTATTTGCAAAAAATGATTTTGCCTTTAGCGAAACGCGGATGACATATGTTCTAATGAAAATCCGATTGCATTTTGTAAGCATTTGCGAATACATGTACTTGATTGTCACAAAAAGTAAAACAATAAGTTCATTGCAATATTCAGACGCTTTTTCTAACTCAACTAAGTTAGATGTTAAATGTTCTTTTACTACTGTTTTCATGGTATCTACAACATATCTTCAACTATAACCGTCGCAGCTATTTGTGTTGAAAATGAAGTCATTTGCAACGGTAGCAAAAGGTCAAAATTACCGGGAACTGTAGAAGAACGACACAAAAGAAGCTTTGAATCAAACAACAGATTGCCCAACAGGTTGACAATGGAACCCAAAGAGAAAATCGAAATGTGTAAATGTAATTTGGACCATATAAAAGTTTGAAATTATCCGCTGAAAGAAGAAAGTGGGAAAACCAATTAGATATTTTACATAACCACAATAAAACATGAACGAATTTAGAGTTAGTGAATGCAACGAAAAAGAACTAGCGGAAATTAGGACTTTTTTATTTGCAAATGAGGCGGGCGAACTAAACTCGAATAGATGTTCTGTATCATATATGGTTAAAGGCACTCGTTCACAGCTAATAAAGACGACGACTTAACAATGTTCTGTCATCGCTTGAAAACGTTAAAAAATACTTAACGTCGGCGGTGAAATATCATTAATAAGGAAGAGTATTTATGAAAACACATTTTCTTTGATGCGAAATTATTATTACAATTTGATAAAATATGAATCGTTACAAACACGAAACAAATGAATAATGTGTTGGGTTTCTGTTGTTTTTCGTTATATTTTGTGAAAAAAAACGTTGTTTGCGTTTACTATTTACATGGTTATAGCCATCTAAATTTCACATTCGTGTATTGTTTTATACAGCGACCATCTTTTTGCGATATTTAAATTCATGAATTTCAACAATTGAATGGCGAACTTAAAAAAATCTGCGAGCAAGTTCCTTTAAAAACTGATACGAGCGTTTTGGTATTTCTTATAAGTAGAAGTTTAGATTGAGAATGTGAAAAGCCCAAGTGAAGACGATCATGTCAGAGGCGGGAACAATACTAAGTTGATGGTAGTGGTGGTTTTGATTGTAATCAGGGTGGTGAAGATGATACATAATACCATTACAACTTAAACAAATAATAGCAACTTGCACCATTATACAACAAACAAATATACGCAGATGCAGTAGAACATATCAAAAAAGTATTGTGATACTATCTAAATAACATATTGTTCGTGGCTGTGCAAAGACGAATTATAAAATAATCGATTCAAATGTCCAATATTTGCTCAGCAACAAATTAAATTCCAAATTAAATTCCATTTTCATTTAGATTAAGAAATCGAATCCTTTTATTCCGCGCCACATCGCCGTCTCTTAAATATATTTGCCTTGTGCACGAGTGTCAATAGACAAGGACAATGTCTGTGTTTACTTAAAATAAACGGTAGCTCTAAATCTTAATATAAAATGGTAATGCAGTTTGATTGATCATTTAATAATGTCTAGCGATCGAAAAGAGCGTCTTAAAGAATTTGATGTATTTCTGATGAGCTTTCGATACATAGTGTTTCAAGTTTTATGCTCTCAACGAAAGAGCGAATATTGATCTAGAAGCTTTGAAAGGTTTCAACAATAGTATCTTTTAATTGACTCATAATTTAAATGTGCTCCTTACGCATGAAGAAATCTTTGAATCGTGTGTTAAGGAAATGCCTTGGAATAGTTATAATTAGATCAGTATTACGGTAAGGGGTTGAGTTAGAGCTATATTGCATCGGTTAGGGGTTGAGTTAAAAGTATTATCAATAATTCATCATCATTTTTGTTGACTCTAAGATCGGCAGTACATAGGAATTGTTATAAGTGTATAAGTATAACGGTTAGGGTTTGAGTAAGAGTTATATTTGCATCAGTAGTACGGTTAGGTTTTGAGTTATAATTATCATTTTTTACTGATTCTTACAACAACATTACCTGAATCAAAAAAGAGATACACAGCAGCAGACAAATGAGTCACTTAATTTAACCCGATTTGAATAGGAAAAAGAACAATTTTAATGTAATTGATAGATTGCAGTTGTTGATTATTTGTTTATGATGCGTGAGGACGGTAATAGGTAGAAGTTTGATAAAACATTGAGCTTAGCAGGCGTGAAAGCTTTCATGTGGATCGGTTTGTAAAAAACCTTGTTTAACCAATTTATGCCTAGCGTCCTGAAAAAAGGACATTGCAAACAGCGTAGACCCAGATGAGACGCCGCATGATGCGGCGTCTCATGAGGGTCTGCGCTTTTTGCTTAAAGGAATTTCTGTAAGAAAAATCTAAATATAGAAATAAATATACTAGATATCCCTAATTTTGGAAATAAATTGATCCAATTTCGAAGAATGGGAGAGTCCACTAAGCATAAATGGGTTAAACTAAAGTAACACGGTGTTTGTGCCGCTTAGTTAACAATTCAGCGATATAATATGTCAACACCCTATTGAAACGAATGTATAGAGTAATTGGAACATGATTTATAGCTGAATCATTAACAAAATATGCATATAAATTTATCCGATAAAACAATCCACAGTCCAAAGGTTAACGTTACAGGAAATACCAAACGCAAGAAGTTCTTTAAAACACGGATTGACAGCCGTGATGGGATTTTTTTCGGCGGGAGGACACACATAATTATGATATAATGCTATTTAACCTTCAATAAAGTTGATGACAGCGATGCCTTTATTCTAGTGTATCTACTGTTACTAATATTAATTGCGTTATGTCAAAAAGAGTTCACACAGCTTTTCGAAGAATGTTGTATTTGTCATGTCGTCTTTCTTGTCGTGGTCTCATAAACTGCTAATGAAGGTATTTATGAAGACGACAAGAAAAAAGGGTTGTATTTACATCTACGACCGTAAATTGATGACAAATGTTCCCGACACTGACGTGTGTTTTAAGGACGATAATGATACTGGTAATGAGGAGTGACTGTGATGATGAGGACGAGGAGGAATATTCAGAGAAGGATGCAGAATTCCAATATTTCCAACAAATAAACAATTCCATCTCCCACAATGTTTTAAATATATATTTCATGACTCAATTACTGGCAGAAGCTACAAAATCAAAGCGATAGACACGGTAAGTCGCCATATAGGGCAACAAATCTCCCAGTAGTAATCAGATATGCACAATCATGTCGCCATATCATGCAATGCGTCCATAAATACACGATTGCAGAAAAGCGCGCTGATACGATGCCAGACTTTCTGACTGTACACGCAATTGAAGTTAATTGGAACAAGCTTATAGAACTGGGAAAGAACATAAAAACAGGGGAATGGACAGACATTTAACAGATTCGCATGTGTAGATGGTGCTAAATTACATAAGCATTTTTCGATTTTCGATTCGGTTAATTTGACAGTGGTGTTTATTTATACAAGTGGTGGAAGAAACGGGGGTGTTTTGTGTATTCTTCCGTCGAGAAAGTTATGTTTCATGTCATCACGAATGAATGTAAGCGCTAATTTGTATTAAAGACGATCTGATTATTAATTTACCACGGCGTTTGTGTGACCATGATCAAGTTGATGCTATCGTAGATTGTGTTTTGTTGATTCTGCTGCTGCTGCTACCGCTACTGCTGCTGCTGATGATGATACTATTATGTTGGCGTCAGAACTTTACATGTTGCTTATTATGCCATCAAAGTGATGATGTTGATGATGATGTCGATTGTGTTTGTTTTTATAAATTTAATAATGAAAATATTGTTTGTATAACAATATTGTCCACGATAAAGACGTCGTTGATAATGAGAAAAATTATTATTTTCTTTATATTAAAGGCTCTCTAAAGGTGAAGATACCTAATTATTTTCAGATTTTTAAATATTTTTTTCATATTTTATTTACAAAGGTTATCAAAAAACAATATATATTATGCTATTGGACGTAATAATAAAAAGTGAGCAATACAAATTGTTTTGAGCTCAAAATAAAGTGTCCTTCAAGTCAATTGTGTTTACAAACAATCAGTTTATTTACATCGCTGTTTACTCGCGAAAGAGAAAGTGAAAGTGACTCTGGTCACCAAAAATATAACGATGACTTTTAACGTTTTCCGGTATCACTCACAAAGTAGGTCTCTTCTAAATGGTTAAAACGTTTGTAGTGATCTAATAAGTTACTTTCTGCTGGTAAAAAGTTGTTAAAATAGAATTAAAATTGAATTTTCTCTCGGCTATTTTTAGCATATGTCATATATCAACGCTCTGAGGCTACACATCACGTTATTTGCAAAAATGTAAATATTTCTTCCAATTATGAAACGGGTTTATCTTCCATAATTCTTGACAACGTTGTACCTAAGCTGTGTTATTAGCAGTTTTTATGCAAGAGTAACTGAAATCCGGTAAAAATTACACCAGTTGATATGCATAATAATTGGATTTGTGACCTTTATAGAGCAATAATAACAATTTGGAATCCTCCATGTTTGCCATCTCTGACATTTTAGTGTTTGTTAACCTGTGGATGGAGACCGAAGTGGCCGAACAATCGATTAATGTCTGACTGAATTGCATCAAATCTTGTCCCACAGGACTCTCGACATTTCAGTCGCTGTTTTTACCTGGTAATGCTAGCAAATGACAATGAAGTCTCTGGGGTTCAGATGTTGTGGAGTTATGCGTTATCCGACAGACGATAAAGTGTGAAATCTTGGTTCGATGTCATGACGTGAACGATTAATTGAGTGAGTGCGTGATGGAATGATAAGTACTCGCTTTATTTGATTTGTGGTACGGAACATATTGGTCGTTGAGTTGTTGAATTAAAAAAAATTGGTTCAATTTTAAAATATAAAAACTGCAATTTTAAAATAGACTTAATCTTATCGGTGTGGCCACTTTTTAGCCAAGTTTGTTATTGAATGCATGTGCCAGAATAATATAGTGAGTTGTTAATTGGGTAATTGCTAGCCGCATGAGTGTTTGAATGAGTTAACAAGTTATTTGGTCAATGAATGGAAGAAAGAAAGAAAGAAAGGACGAAAGAAAGCAAGAACGAAAGACAGAAAAAAAGAAACGAATGAATAAATGAATGAATGAATGAATACATGAACGAACGAATGTGGGAGTGTTTAAATGAAGACAACCGGTGAGTCTCTGAGCGATAATTAGTAAGCATGCAGTTCTTGTAAAAAAGAATAGAGATTTTACACGTTCAGTGAGTTCAATAAACACATATCAAAACTAATCTGGGGTGGGGGTCCGTAGATGACCTTTGAATCTAGGGCAAATGCAAAATAATGCAGGGCCGTACCCAGGATTTTTTTTACTGGGCGGGGCCCAACCGGGGAGGGTTTGGGAGGGGTCCCCCCTCCCTATATATATACTTTTTTTAATTTGGCACTTTGCAAGGTGAATTTTAATGCTTATAAAAAACGTATTTTGTGCTATGAATTAATGGAATATAACAAGTAAATCAGCACATTTCGGAAGTCTTAAGCTTTAAACATTGGTGTGAATTCATAACAATATTAAAAGCTTAAGATTTCCGAAACTTACAGGTTTAAACTGACTATTATCCACATAAACTCTCGTATTGCTTCCACCATTTTTTTCACAAATCAATAACGTCACAGGTTTTTTTTAATCTGATTTTTTGGGAAAGACCGTGCCATTTTTTAGGAAAAAAATTGCGCGAAACGCCTAATTTTTGGGGGAAATAATGAAAGTCTTAAAGAATCAATTTAACATATTTTACTGTTTTCAAACAAATTCAAGGAAAGAGATAATTTAGTTATACAATAGTTTTCTACACTGGATCAGGTTAACTTATATAATGAGATCGATTTGTTGTTTCAATTTTCATTTTTTTACCAATGAGCCAATAATAGGTTGATATTACTCAATTCTCGGTACTCAATTATTTTAAATACTGAATTCTGCCAAATTCTTATCTGTTGCTCGGCAAATTTATGAATCTGTTTTTCTTTTAATCAAGCATGTTAACTATCTCATCGTAGTGTTTTTTAGTGATTTCCTTTCAAAAATTATATATACTCAGTTTTAATACCTTTGTCAGTGTTTTTGTTCCGGTTCAAATTCAGGGCCCTATTCTCAATGCAAAAAGTATATATTGGGACCTAAAAATTCCCAATAAAAGGTTTCAAAAAAAATAATTAAACTTTAAGAAGGGAAAATACGTCTAGGGCCTTCTCAAAGAAGGAAAGAAACTTAAGTCGGCAATTATCAGACCATAGTCTACGAACTCCTGTAGCATTTGCTTCCATACACGTATCAAAATACATGACATCAACCATCGTTAGATGAAGCATTCATGATCACAATGGGGGACTGCTCGGGGATGTGTGTACAAGGCGATTAGAAAACATTGCCTGGAGGCTTATCTCGATTGGCGAGCGTTAATCCCCTTGTTTATCAGGGACAATAAAACATAGCTGCTCTTTTGTTTTGAGGGAAAGTGTACTGTGGGCCCTTGCACGAGAGAAAAAATTGCAGTGGGCCGATTATTAAAAAAAATCATAGTTCGACAGCCAGCTGGGGGGGCCCGGGCCCCTGGGCCCATGGCCTGGGTACGGGCCTGTAATGCTTAGACTTTCCAAGAAAATCTCCGCTTACCAACACCTGTTTCCATCGATGGAGATGTTAAAATTGCCTTCTTGAAATATAAAAGCATTTGCTGGAAAAGAGAAATCAATACTTAATTTCCATAAATGTCGACTATGTTCTTGTTATTTATAATGATGAGAACAACGTAGTTAAGCCGGAAAGTATTTATGTTTTCAAATCACGTCTTAAAATTGCAGCTGAATCAAATGTCGACTTTTTGTTTGATCTTGAAAAGGCTTTCGATTACTCCGTGCAAAATAGAGAAATAAACTCTTTGAGAAGAAATAATGATCAACGGCTGTCAGACACAGATTTCAAAGAAAAACGATGCTATTGTTAGAAAATTTAAAGCTTTCTTTTTTTTACAAATGATTGTGTGCTAGTATTTGTATATAATCAGATATATCGTTCATTGCCCAGTATGGAAGGGTATTTAGGTAAAACTTACATCTTTCATGGTGAATATTTACACTATGACTGATGCTTATTCTAATTTGCTTTATGACAATTCCAACATGCTTGTTGTCTATTCGTTTATACTTGATGATTGCTGCAACATTACATCATTCATGATGAATATTTACATTATGCGTGATGTTTATTCTAACATGCTTCATGACAGTCCCAACATGCTTGTTCTCTATCGGTTATACTTGATGATTGTTGCAACATGCTTGGAGACTATCCAATGTTTGTGTGTTCATTATTCCTGAAACCAGTCATAATCGGTTTTGCCACTAAGCGTCATTAACAACGGCAGTTAGCAACAGGCAGTAAGCAGAGTGCAACTATGCAAAATGCAAGTTACTAAATTATGACAAAAGGTGGCGCGCGTTTATTTTCCGTATGTTGAATAAATTACTTTTCGGAAAAAAAGCGAAAACATCCGAATCATTTTGACTTGTAAACTGAATAAGCTGAATTAGTTCCCTTTGTTATATAATCTCCATTAAACTAAATACATGTACGTTTATTATTGCCAAGAAGACCAGTAGGCCTACACAATGAATTGACTGCCGTGAATGTGTTTGATATAAATTTTGTAAATCCCTAGTCCAAATAATTACAGAAGACGTAATCTACCGATGTGCATTGTATATCGACCTCATATTTATAAAGTAGCCCAAACCCCCATTGCCACAGACCTGTGCGTTAAACTTTCAGATTTCTCTAGTCTGTTTACCAGGCTATAATTACAATGTCTATAAACACATATTTATCATTTTATGACTATATAATGTCTGTGGTATAAAGTAAAACCTGGAAGTTACAAGTACTCGTGTCTAGTACAGCAGTGCCCCATATAAGCTGCGTATCTGCGTCTTTCACCCTATTAAAATGTTTAAACGCAAAGAAATACAAAATCATGCGTATTGAAAACGCAACCAATTTGACTTTTACGCAAATTCGTCAAATTTGATGCGTACGATGCAATAGCTTCGATCGAAAATGCTTTCGGAATTTTCTCTTAACTTTGGAATTATTGTCATTACACGGCGACGCTTTCATTCAGCAAGCGCAATGATAACGGAGCAGTCAAAATTATTAAAACGCTCTGCGGACTAGATTTCACAGTTAAATAAAGCGTCCGACAAAATAATTGACAAAGACATACATGCGTTTTCAATCTGACATAATGCGTCGCTCATTGTGCATGTATTTTGTAAAGCGTCTGTACTTTCAGTTTCTATTAGGATGCGAAATCAAAATGTTTAAGAGAGGTTGAAAGACGTCCGCGATTGTTGCGCCAAAATTTCAGTCGATTGCAAACTTTTTTGAACCAAGAAAGCAAGAACCAATAAGTGCAGAATAATTTATGTTATCGATTTTTTTAAGTTTAAAGTTTATATTAAGGACAGTTTCATGGATTAAAGATGTTATGAAACTTCAGTTTATTAAAGTTAATTATGATAGTTTACAGTTTTATTGAATCAATACAAGTGTGCAGCTTCAACAAAAGTAAAGCAGCAATGATTTTAAGGTATGCATTTTTATAAATCATTTCACCCTATTTCAAGAATGAAATCACCCTATTTTTCAAAATCGATGGGTGAAAACCCAATTTTCCAAATAATTATCTGGGGCATTGAGTACAACTATTGTACTTCTCGTTGAGAAAACAACTACTTCTACTACATGTATTAAAATATCATAAAACATAATTTTCAATCAAGTTGGAAAAAATAAATAAAACAATGTCATATAAACAGGTCTGTCATGAACGTTGACGTCGCTCCTGGTTACGGATTTCAACCGTCATTGTTTACAATCAATTAAGTGCATAAGTACTTAAATTTTTACAGCGTTTTTTAACGGTGTATGTCCAGCCATAGGTGGTTAGCGTGTGGCTATGTTAATAATTAGTGAAAACATCTTTTGGAATGATAAATAATCATATTATAACGAAAAATCAAATTTTCTATAAAAAAAAAATTCACTATCAAATATATATATAACAAGGTATCCAACTCGAAATCATCCGAAAACGGGGTGCATCGTTTTAAACATCCATTACTTCATCAATTTTGCAGCGATTTTCACGAGCTTGGTCTTATTCTGCGCAGAAATAAATTTCCTTTCTTGAAATGTATATGTCTTGCAATATTTCTACAAATACTGGGTCAACTTTTAAGAAATAACACGATACACAACTCGCGTGACCCAGTTGTGATCGATCAGACCGTATTCATGACTGAAATATTCACGGAGTAAAGAACATTTTCCCTGCAAAGTTCATGAACCTCGATACCATAATTCAATAAAATGTATGAAAACACATTCTTACCGTGCTTGCCGTTGCATTATGCATCAAAACTAACTGTCCAGCGCATTTTGAAACCTTTGTTTACATACATTTCAACTAACTGACATTTTAAACACACGAGTGATTTCATTGGTCCAATGCGGAGGCGAGTCTTTACAACTGGAGATTTCATTCATAAATACGGACTGATCGATCACAAATGGGTCAAGCGAATTGTGTATAGCGTTATTTTTCTTAAAATTTGACCCAGCATGTGTAGAAATATAACAGGATATATACATTTCCTGAAAGGAAATTCGTTTCTGCGTTGAATAAGACCGGGTTCATGAAAATCGCTGCAAAATTGATTTATGAATGGCTGTTCAAAACGATGCACCCCGTTTTCGGATGATTTCGAGTTTGATACCTTGTTATATATAAGTCGATAGGGAATTTTTTTTATAGAAAAGTTGATTCTTCGTTATAATATGATTATTTATCATTCAAAAAGATGTTTTCACTAATTATGATCATAGTCACACGCTAACCACCTGTGTGTCCAGCGCGTGTGCCGGGAGAACAGGGCTTAATGTATTTTTTTGTTAAGCTCTATAATATTTATATCCAATCTGTATGAAAAAATGTCGGTGAACATTAATTCGGTGTTAATTTTTGAAAATATTGAGGATTCATGGATCTAAAACGGAGCATTAATCCGCATTAAAAAAAACACCGGGCATATTGCATATTAGATCGGACGCATGAAATTATTTCGAACGAAAGCAATAAGAGTTTCAATTCTAGATGAGTGAGTCTCGCTGCGCACGATTACGCTCTTACTGCTCGTATATATTTGACTCTTATGAATCTTGGCAAATACCTAGTGTTTTATTTTGCTTAATCTAAATTGTGTCATGCATCTATATGTACTTAAAGCAGCATGACCAACATCTCTTTCATATGTGAAAAAGATTGACACGAAATACCTACCCATCTATAATAAAGTTTATATGTGCACTTCAAAGTTATAGTTTTATAGCATTTTATGTGGTGCAATATAAAAGTACTCTAGTAAATTTGAAATTATGTAATGGATTTCCTCTCAACATACATGCAGAGTTCCAGATAACTTTTTCAGCAAAATCTTGGTTTACACTCTATAAAAAATTCAGCCTTAAAGTCTATTATTAATTCCTTTTTTCAGGTAAGTATAATTTTTAGCACATCCGCATTTAGGTTTATAGTCTAAAAAGAGCTCATGACAATGTCCGGGTTACAGCAGACTTTTTGCGATAAAAGGGCCAGATAATGGAAAACATTCGGTTTTTGACTGTTTTAAAGATGGTCTGTTATTCATAATAACGTTAAAGTGCTGTTGATTTCATAATTGTAATGAGGGCCTAGACGAGTGGGAACTCATTGATAAAATGTTTACATTATATGCATTGATATTGAGTTTTACGCATGATCACAAAATATGAAGTCTTATTTTATTTTTCCAATGTGTAACCGTACGCACAAAATTTAAGTCTACTTTTTTACTAAATTTAATTCTTTTTTTACGATTTTAAGCGTCTTATCTGGAGCTCTGCATACATGCATTAGTAGCATAAATTGAAATATATCCATAGAATTTCTTTGGTTATTGAAGGTAAATTACTGTACAAAAATTATAGTTAGTCATTAACCAAAAAAAAGTTACGTCTACAAACACGCTGTTAATTTCGGTTCAGTAGCAAATATCTTACAAAAGGGCGCAACTTCTCCTATAACATAAAATTTCCGTTATACGCCGTAAATTTCCGTAGTCGTCCGTAGCATTTCGGAACGACTGTCAATTGACATCATTGCATTATGCATGATTGTATGTTGCTTTGTGCTTGGGTGAAACTCACATCTTGCCATCGCGTTAATTTATTCAACGCATAAATATTTGATTCCATTATGCACTGCGCCTATTGCACAAGTCTCTCTGCACAAACCAACATACACATATGCAGCATGTAATTAACGAACACGAATGTTGCATCTGTACACATGCATGATACCATTAAGCAGAATGTAAATAGACATTGGACATCAGGCAAGATGTAAGTGTCATCAAGCATGAAAAGGTGTATACATACAAATTAAAAGTACCATCAAGAATCATGACACAGTCACAAAGAAGGATATAATTTTTACCTAGATACCCCCCATAGTCCAGAATACCGAATGTTTGCAAGTCGGCTCGCTAATTGACAGTAACGTTGAAATAAATGACAATCCGGAGTGTCAATCAAGTCGTAATTTATTCATTTGTCTTCGCTAAATAGTGACTATTTGAGAAAGATAAATTTGCCTTAAGCGTAATACAAATGACAAGTGATCAAAGGGAAATCCCTAAAGATCGTATTTTAATAGTTGCGAGTCCTTGATATTCAAAAGCAACGTAAATCACAATTTCAGTATTAATACACTTTTTGTTTAGTTTCTCTCTCTAGAAAATATAGCTGACCAAAACGACCGTTGCGAATTTACAATATAGAAATAGTACTGTTGTAATACAAATTTCTTCATTTTATATACGACCAGATTTCAACATGTTTTAATGGAGTTTGTAAACTGCAAAAGAAGGCACTTTTAATGTAACAAACTGTGACAAGATTACCGGAAACTGTTAACACGACACACAAAAGAAAATTTCAAATCGACTGCAGATTGTCCAACAGGGTTACAATGGGACCAAAGGAAAAAATCGAAATGTGAACATGTAGTTTCGACCTATAAAAGTTGTCAATTATCAGATGAACAGAGAACGTGCGAAAATCAATTAGGTATCTAACAAAGCCACAATAAAACATTAACGAAAGTGGAGTCACTGAAAGCAGCAACAACAACAAAACTGGCGGATATTTTGACCTTTTCTAATGAAGTCTGTGAATTAGATGAACAAAGCTAGAATGTATAATATGAATTGTACTGTATAATAATAAGTTTATTTCATGAAGAATTCACATTAAGAAATAATTTCTTTTTTACAATGTGGTCTTCAGTAACAAAACACAAGTATATATTTTGAAACATGCATACGAACATACAAGGGAAAAAAGAAAATGAACTATACAGTTAAATGTTATAATAACTTCCTTATCAATTCCGACGACGTCGACGACGACGAAGACAACGACGACGATGATAATGATGACGATGATGATTATGATAATAATCTTTATTTGTTTATGTGTAGGTATGTTGGGAACTATCGTTTGGGGGTTATTGCAGGATAAACCGGTGAAATATGAATTTAGTTAAGCACATACAGTCATACACGTGTACAGAAGAGGCGGATCTAATATGGACACGTTGATCATACCGATGATGATGATGTTTTTACCGATGCCTCTGACTTTACCAATGAAAAATAACATGAAATAATTGAAAGTACAAGACACATAGATAGACATATTATGTAGGTAATAGGGAAAAAATGAAATTAACCAGTTATTATATTATGCGTGGCTAATTCAACAATGATTATAAATCAATTCATAAGTCCAATATTTGCAGAAGCACACATCACAGTCGCTTTGTATTAAGATAAAAAAAAAACAACCATTGTATCCCATACGACATACCCGTCTATATATTTGCCCTGTGCACTAGTGTCAACAGCAAAGGACAATACCTGTGTTTACTTTAAATAAATGGTAGCTCTAACAATTATTTTCAAATGGTCACGCGATGTGATAAATCATTGTATAACGTCTAACGATCGAAAAGAGAATCGTCGTAGAGAATTTTATGAATTACTGATGGGCTTTTGATACAGCGTTTTTTAAGTTTGATTCTTTTAAAGAATAAGTGAATATTGAACTTGAGTTTTGAAAGGCTTAAACGTTGGCACCCTTTAAAGGGGCCTTTTCACAGATTTTGGCATTTTTTTAACTTATTCATTAAATGCTTTATATTGATAAATGTAAACATTGGATCGTAAAAGCTCCAGTAAAAAATCAAGAAAAAAAATAAAAAAAGGAAAAGAACGTTGCCCGGAGCAGGTTTCGAACCTGTGACCCCTGGAGTCCTGCCAGAGTCCTGAAGTAAAAACGCTTTAGCCAACTGAGCTATTCCGCCGAGTACACATGCTTGATGTATTTTATACTTTATATAAGCAATCTTCGTAGTTTCACAAAATTTAACGACAAAAACAGAACTCTCCAAATTATTCAATCGTTTCGCGTTGCAACGCTTTATAATTTTTAGGTTTTAAAATCGTCAAAAGATGCATATAATGGCTATATTAGAGCATGGTTAATGTTCAGTATTACTGTTTCCTCACAAATATCATAACTGAAACGAAAACTTACGAATCTGAAACAATTTTTTTCAATTTTGTCAATTTACCAAAGCGTGAAAAGATCCCTTTAATTGACTCGTAATTTAAATATCCTAAAAATGTAAAAGTAAATCTCTGTAGCGATTTTTTTCTGGATATTAGAAATACCAGTATAAGACCAATATTATAGTGGTAACAATTATCATAATCACATCCATTATTATGATCATCGTGATCAATCCTAAACTTCGTCATTAATGTTTTCATATTTATCACAACGTGGAAACCAATTAATTTAACATAAACTTATTTTGTCATCTTTATCAAATACGAATCTGCCAATGCAGCTTAAAAACAAATGCTAAATTGTTCTTACCCATTTAAACAACTTCCAGTATAAACGCACGTCTTAGTTTAACTAATGACTTAACACGTGTTTTAAAATAAAATGTTCTTACATTACATGCACGGTTAAAGTCCCGAAAGTTGTGATAAATAATTTTAATAGCACTATATTACATATAATGTATACCGGTAGTACTTTTTCATCTTTGACACAACTTTAGATTA